>NC_133121.1:105260672-105560672 GCF_033568475.1 Henckelia pumila
TTATTTTTCACGATTTTCCCATTTTGAAAATTTTGATAACTCTGGGATGTCATTTTTCTAAAATTATTGATAAAATTATGTTTGGCTTCCCTCTTTTTAGTAATATACCAATATTATCTTTAGGTATTTTATTTATTTTTTAATTATTGTATTTTTGATAGAATTTTTTATGCAAACATATAATAATTATTTTCCTGACTTATTCTAAAAAAAATTAATTTTCCTGATTTTGTATGTGTGGATATACTGGCCCCCTCAAAATTATAATCTTGAATCCGCCCCTACTTCTTTGGTTAAACAAGCAAATTATAAGACCAAAAGTATTCCATCAACTCAATTTAGTAATAGTAGTTATACATATATAATCGTAGCTCCAAAAAAAGTATGCAGATCTATAATAGAATTAATGAATGAATAAGTGAAACATTAAAAATAGATAAAGTATTAGATGATAATGAATCAAATAAGAATTCATATTAAAGTTGAATATGAGTCTTATGATATGACAAAATAATAAAATCAAAAAGAAAAAGGACAAATAATAAATAAAATAAAAACACATAAATGTGGGGACCACACAAAATCTGTTCGTATGTGTTGGGGGAGAAGTGGGGCCCTGACCGACTTGGCATGTGAAAGCTTTGTGAAAAATCGAGGCGCCGTTGCTTAGATGTTGACTCGTAAACCGCAACCGGCTGCATCCGGTTGCTCTACCACCTTATATATATTGTGTATTTTTTTTTATATAAAAATAGTTATTCTTGGGATTAAATGAATTTTTAAACTACAAAAAATTATATTTATAATTTACTTATACCATTCGAGTTTAAGCTTAGCTAATTTCCATATATCATGTGTTTTTTTATACGACTTTATAGTGTCAAAATGAGTTAACAATACATAATATATCCATAAATTTTAATATATATATATAACTCATGTTTATTTTCTCATTAAACCGATAATTTGGATCATTATGCTTTTATTAAGAGTCAGAATCTATCATTTAAATTATAATATTTAATGTGCATGACTAACCATTAAAATTTCAATGGAAAAAAATTAAATAAGATTAAACCGGCTAAACGGGTAATGGGTAGAATGGAACGCGCATCACGCCACGCATTAGGGTGTGACAGTGAGTGTGAAGAGGTACAGACAAGAACAAAACTCTGAGCCGACTTGTGTGCTTCCTTGCGTTTTCTTGCTGTGTACGAACAATCCCCCTCCCCTCGCCTCTCCCTCTATATATGTAATCTGCATACACCCAGATTCTGTTGTTTGCAGAAAACTATCTGACGCTTTTGGGAGTCGATTTTTTGTGTAAATAAATTGGTGGAGTGATGGGAACTGTTGGGTTGGTGGGATGGATTTGTGTTGCTTTGCTATTTGGTCTGTGCTCGGGTGCCGATCCGTTTGCCAACTTTGAGTTGGAGTACTCGTATATCACGGCGTCTCCGCTTGGTGTTCCGCAACAGGTGAAAATTATCCGTTCCCTCTGTTTTGGTTGTTTTTGTTTTTATGGGTGTGGATTCGGTCATCATTTTGATTTTCTCTTCTTCCGTTTTTTGTTTGTTTTGGAAATGGGGTGTGTGTGTAGATGTAAACGCAATGGAAAATGGAGTTGGATTGTGGAGTGGTGGTTAAATGATTTTCTTCTCGTTTTGATCTGTTTTTTCCCTTGTTCTGATTTCTTTTTGATGGGGTTTTTCAGTATTTCAAATTTCAAATTTAGCACGTACTTTCTGTTTGTTTATTGAGAGGATGGCTTCATGATTCGAAAAGTGCATAACGGGTCGTCTTTTTTTCTTTTTTTTTGAAAATAAAAAAGTTCACTTTTTTTCCAATGTACGCGTGCAGTTGTTTTTGTGGTTGATTTTTTTGAACATTTATTTTTATGTTCTTACTGAAATAAATGAACTTGCAATGGAGATTTTGGGTTGGCTTGGCGTGTTTGAGCATTTTGCAGCTGAAACGGTGAAACATGAGATTTGTTGTATTTTTGCAGGTTATAGCAGTCAATGGGAAGTTCCCGGGTCCTGTTATCAATGTCACAACTAACTACAATGTTGTCGTAAATGTAAAGAACAAATTGGATGAAGATCTGTTAGTCACATGGTATGCTTTTATAGAATATAGACTCAAATTCTTCTGGTTATTGATTTCGTGTTATTTGGTATGTTTTTAAAATTATTGTTTGGATGTAATGTTTCTACAGGGCTGGGATCCAGATGCGCCGTGTTTCTTGGCAAGACGGGGTTCTTGGCACGAATTGCCCGATACCTGCAAACTGGAACTGGACTTATCAGTTTCAGGTTAAAGATCAGATTGGTAGTTTCTTTTACTTCCCGTCTCTAAACATGCAGAGAGCATCTGGTGGATTTGGTTCTTTAGTCATCATGAACCGTGACATTATTTCGATCCCATTTAATACTCCTGATGGGGATATAGTCATCTTGATTGGTGATTGGTACACCCAAAATCATACGGTAGGTACACTCGTACAGTTTGGTGTTTTTAGATGTTGATGCTAATTCACTGCTTATTATATTGCAATAATAATATTGTAATGTCGTTAAATCTTGTTTGTGCAAAATATTTTAGGCTTTAAGGAATGTCCTTGATAATGGTCAAGACTTGGGAATGCCAGATGGGGTTCTTATGAATGGGAAGGGGCCATATAGATACAATACAACTCTGGTTCCGGATGGTATAGAATATGAGACGATCAATGTTGATCCAGGTAAAAGCGATTCACCATCCTTTGAAGTTCATCGTAGCCAACATAATTAAAAGTCTTTCTATAGAGCATTAACACAGTGCCAGAAAGGGTGATATTCTGCGCCCAGTGTTGCAATGGTGGCATTATAATTTAATTCTTGGCTTCTTGGATTTTTTAAAAAATCTATCCTACTCAGTTTCTTGGATTCTATCCATCAATATTGTTTTCTTTTGGAAACTGCAGGCAAAACTTACCGAGTTCGAGTGCACAATGTTGGAGTCTCTACTTGTTTGAATTTTCGGATTCAAAACCATAATTTACTGCTGGCAGAAACTGAGGGTTTTTACACATCGCAGCAGAACTACACTAGCTTAGATATCCATGTTGGCCAGTCTTACTCTTTTTTGGTTACAATGGATCAGAATGCAAGCAGTGATTATTACATAGTAGCAAGTGCGAGGATGGTGAATGAATCTCTGTGGCAAAGAGTAACTGGTGTAGCAGTATTGCATTATTCAAACTCAAAAGGAAATGTTGCTGGTCCACTTCCAGATCCGCCGAATGATATTTACGACAAGTCATTTTCGATGAATCAGGCTATGTCCATCAGGTACTTGTAGTTTACTAATTCATATGGCTTGAATATATATGATTTCTGACATACTGGAGGAATAGAACTGATATTTCAAGTATACTTCTCATGAGTGATGTCCTCTTGTTTCATCACAATTTTTCACATGTTGATAAATATTCTTTGTTTTCTTTTCATCTTCTGTGATCGATGTGCTTATATTTTATATATATTGTTCAGGCAAAATGGAACTGCAAGTGGAGCTCGTCCTAATCCGCAAGGTTCCTTTCATTATGGTTCAATCAATGTCACTGATGTTTATGTGCTCCAGAATCTGCCACCAGCAATGATTAATGGGAAAGTACGAGCTGCATATAACGGGATTTCATTTGTCAATCCTAGTACACCAATACGGCTTGCAGATGTATACAACGTGAAGGGTGCTTATAAGCTTGATTTCCCGAATAAGCCACTCGATAGACCACCCATTCAGGACACATCGATAATTAATGCTACTTACAAGGGATTCATAGAAATCGTTTTGCAGAATAATGACACGGTCGTCCAGAGCTTTCACCTTTCCGGTTACTCATTCTTTGTGGTCGGGTATGGTCTAAAGCATAACTTCCAAGTGTGTTTTCATTGAGAATGTTAGTCAATTCTTGGACTGCAGAACTTAAAGTATATTATTGGCGAAATGCAGGATGGGTTTTGGCGAATGGTCCGAAAACAATAGAGGTTCATACAATAAGTGGGACGCGATTTCTCGATCAACGGTTCAGGTATGAAGTATATGATATTCTACATCTGTAGTTATTTATTTTTTGCACAAATTAAAGGCTGGAGCTTGAATTCTGATTTCTAATTCTTATTACATCTCTCCTTCAATTTAAGGTTTTTGCTGGAGGGTGGACTGCAGTCTACGTGTCTCTTGACAATGTTGGTGTTTGGAATCTTAGAACAGAGAATCTTGATAGATGGTATCTTGGCCAAGAAACATATATGAGACTCCTCAATCCTGAAGATACCGGCAACAAAACAGAATTCCCTGTACCGGATAACGCCCTCTTTTGTGGTGCCCTCAGCAACATGCAAAAGTAAACGAGCGTCACATTACACATCTACACACACCCAGAAAAAATAACATGAAAGAATAAGCTAGTCTAGAAAAAAAATCCATACTTCTTATTATTCTTATTATTATTGTGATGTTTTTGACTAAGGGAGAAAAATTCTACTTTGTCACAGAACATCGATTCATAATTATTGTTCATTTTATTTGCAGGCCTCAAAAAACGTCCTCCGCGAGGGTTGTTCATGCATGTTCAAAGCTGCATTTTATTCTTTTCGTGGTATACGTTATCGTGTTTCACCTTATGCGATAAGTTTACCAACTGTCAGGTGTATAACGTTGATCAGGCATTGAACTGGAAGAAGAAGAAGAAGAAACTTCATATTTTCTTTTCTTGTTGCAAAGATGGATTACAACCGGTTCGGTCCATAGGAAATTTCCTTTTTTCATTTATTGTTAAAATTATTATCAGACATTTTTTAGGCCTTGTTCGTGTAGGTTCAAGTACAAAATTGATATTGTTCAAAGCATTTTCTTAGAGCATGTTATTTAGTGTTGAAACAGCGCTATTCTTTATGCACTCTAAATGTTTGTTTTCGTCGCCTGTTTCTTCATCTCTTGGTGATTATTTGAAATATTCTATCTCAAAAAAAAAAAATTCTCCCATAACAATTTGTATGGATTAAACAAATTGTGGGAATTCTCAAAGAAATACACCTTCGCAAGCCGTATATTTCTCATGTTGTTCGAAGGTGATTATAATATCGGTAACCCGTGTATTTTATCCCACGTAAATATGTTTTGCACATTCAATATAGCCGCATCTCACTTCGAAAGAAGGTTGAGTCTTCCCCTTTTTTGTTCAATTCTCAGTGCTTTAACTTACGAAGCGACACAATCATAAATTCCACCTAGTCGACCAAGATTGCATTCCAAATTTTTAGTGGTGCAAAAAAATAATTTAATTTTTTGAGTATCGAAATATGAATAACATTGGATGAGAGGGAAAAAAAATTGAACAAGAAGCATTAAACTATGCAATTATATAGTCTTTCTGCCAAATGCAATACGTAGTGGCAATTCGAGTTACAAGGGGTGCATTGCATTGCTAAAAATTGAGAGAAGATACAATTACATTTCAAGAAATCATATAAATAAATATTATTGAAACTGCTTTCATTTGCACACGAGACATCTGCTGGATTCACCTTGGATACAATTTACCCATATGCGGCCATGGCATAGAACATTGTATTATACAATCAAGAATCTCAAACTCAAAGCAACTCACCCTTCCATTTATCTCGTAACGGGGATGCTTATCATTTTTTTAGCAAAAAAACAAAACAAAAACCCCAATCTGTACACCTTTCTCGATCGATCACACTTCCAAAGGTGGAGGACTTGGCCTCGAAATCTCTTGTGCCCGTGATTCTTGAATCTTCTCGCTCACCTCGGAGACCACGAGCCTCGTAAGGAGCAAACCAGCTATCAGAGCTGCACCCATCAGCATTGTAAAAACCGCGCTCCAGCTCCGAGCTGATATATACCCTGTTAGAAGTGGTCCTACTGCTGCCCCAATCGACCCCGTCCCATCGATGATTGCAGTCACCGTAGCCAACGCCCGAGCATTGCCTTTCAATGAGCTATGTGTCCCCAGATCAGCCGAAACAGCAGTTGTTATAAGAGCATAAGGCCCGTTTACAAATAACCCGGTAATGAACATGAGTACTATGTTTACTGCCAATGACACATGCCCATAGTTTCTGTAAAGAAACAGAACTGGTATCGCACAATACATGAAGCTTGCGGCTGTTATGGCTCTTGCACCGAGACGGTCTGATATGTGGCCGGCTAAAATCCCTCCAATCACGCCCCCAACATCAAACATCGTCGACAAGTTTCCAGCTTCCTCGTTCGACAAGTATCTCCCCCCGACAGCTGCGGTATCACAGTAACATAGTAAGTTCAAAAGTAGTCTAAATCTAAGCCTTTCTACAATTAAATGCTCAAAACAAACTAAATCAAACGCAAGAAGCTCAATGTACCTGTGTGGCTGATGTAAAATGGAAGCCAGTAAAGGAATGTGTAAGCCACTAGTTTCGCAAAGAAAAGGCACAGAGCAAATGGGGCTACCCCTGGAATCTTCCATGCTTCTAGGAATCCAACAGCGGATTCTTTCTCCACGGACTTGAACCTCAAGAGGGGCTCTGTTATTTCCTCTCCTCCTTTTCTTGGAGAGAGCACTTCATTGCCATCATCCACACCGACTCCGACAGATTCAGGACTAACGGGTAAAAACATGAACAGAATGATTCCCACAAATGTTATACCTAATCCAGGAACCACCAAGGACCAACCCCAGCCATATTTCAACATCATCGACGCAACTAAAGAACCGGTTATGTTACCAAGAGATGTATGAGCATTCCAGATACCCATTATAAGCCCCCTCTTTCGTTTCCCAAACCAATTTCCAACGACTGCAACCACGGATGGCCAACCGGTGGACTGAAACAATCCCGCAAGCATTTGAACTATGAGATAGTAATAAAAGATATGGATGTTGGCCCAATATCCAACCCCAAAAAGGGAAGTAAACAAACCAGTTCCCACCATCCCTATTGTCAAAAATATTCGAAGATTCATCCTGTCCCCTACATGCCCTGAAAAGTACATTCCAGCAGCATATACGAATAAGAATGCCACATCAAGTTCACCAAGCAACGACGTCCCATCGGAACCATTAAATGGTTCCCAACCATCTCCAAGAACAGATGGACTCTTCATGCCATGTGATGGCCTTTGAGTATAAGCCCTTGTCCATGAAAAATAGGACAATTTCAAGTCTACATTAGGCGACTGGGGATCAAGTGCGCTTTTCACAATGCTGGTGGTTTTTCGTGTGGCGTGGTAAGATAAATACGCAAAAAAAGTTACTATCAAAACAATGGCCTGATGCGTCTTGTAAGAAATGGAGGATCTTTTAATGGACTCGACGAATCGAATTCCCGGAGGCTTATCATAATTCACTTCTAAAGCTGGTTCTTCAATTGAACCCATTATTGGAATTTAGCAGTAGCCCTTTTGTATCCAACAAGAGAGCTGGCAACCTGAGAAAATGATATGAAAATGAGATACACGAAAGCATCAAGAAATCGAATGGGAATTCTTGAATACTACAGCTTTCATTGAAATCCCAAAACCATCAATGAGAAAACCGACAAACAGAAGATGGATCCAAACAGAGATCAAGCGGGCAGGGGAAAACAAAAACAAAGGAACAATATGCAAAATAAATCGCAGGTTTTTCAAACAAGCATCATCAGAAGTGTAATAATCAGATGATGACTTGAAAATAAAGCTTAAATCTCACATAAAAAATGTCTAGTCAGTCAAAAGATTCCCTAAATTCCAGGAATATTCTCCGGTTAAACAGTCTTTTTTTCTCAGTTAAGCGTCCCCTTCATTCCTTCCCAACACGACACGAAATGCATACATTTTACGTGAACTACTATTACTTAACCCAACTTTCCATTAAATAAAGCAAAGCTATATTTATAGCCCAAGCCCCAAAAGGGCCATCAATAATTTATCTATTACAACCTCAATAATATATATATATATATATTACATGATAAAATATATATGTTGTGTTATTTTTCTTGCCGAGTTGTAATAGTTGATTATCAAGAGCATAAACTGAAAAATAGCAAATGTAAAACAGAGAGAGTTAGATTTTAATGTACGTTCAACAATATCAAAAAAAATGTTCTAAAAAAATATTTCAAAAGGTAGAATCTTTAAAATCAGATCGGAGTTTTCGAATATCACTCGATTTAATTCAGCAAAATCGCTACGTCAAAAATCTACTTCAAACACTTTTAATGATATAATCTACCGTTGTATGCATAAACATTAAGAAAAATATATTTTTTTCGAGTCTTGGTAAATTCTGAAAGAAGCATAGGGTGGATTTCCCGATCCCAGAAAACATCATATCAAGAAAGAGAACAGACGGGATAAAAAGACGAGATTCAGACAAAAGGATAAG
The DNA here is from genome assembly GCF_033568475.1 of Henckelia pumila. NCBI lineage: Eukaryota > Viridiplantae > Streptophyta > Magnoliopsida > Lamiales > Gesneriaceae > Henckelia > Henckelia pumila. Next base: position 105,269,092 of record NC_133121.1, read on the forward strand.
AACTATTTGAAATACAGTTACGGAAAAATTACACGAACACTCAACTGGAGTAAATATTTTCAAAAGACGAAGCCGATCTTCATTCCAATAACACTAAATTTCAAAGCCAAAAAAAAAAAAAAAAGAACTTGGTTTCGAAATCTAGAGAAGTAAAACAACCGACTAGAGAAACATACACATACCTAGGATAACCTCGGACCAAGAAACCTTGAATTAACCCAAAGAAATCGATTTTCCTGTCGGAAGCCTCTTTCTTTGCAAGCTTTATGTACTATGTAGTGTAGTTTTAGAGAACAAATGGCTTTTGTTTCTCTTTAATAGCCGACTTTTATTACAAAAATGGCCATTACACATAGGGCACTTGCAATAAAGTAGTAATATAGTGTACTGCTAAATAGATTAGAGCAATTATGTAATCTCCAAAGTACCCTTCTCTTTTTTCTTTTTCTTTTTTCTCCTCTCTATAAGAGCCTTTTAGCTTTATTATTTCGCGCGAGTCGAGACAGAGTCAAAGTGTAGCCTGACCCGGTTGATGTCAAAAGAATTTGACCCGAAAAAAAACCATTTAGTCGGGTACTACTTGGTGTGGTATCAATATTATAGTTTAATATTTTGAAAATTTTATGATATATAAAAATATTTTTCAGTGCCCTATTTACAAATAGGCAAACACTTGTATGCAACCGTTGCACAGGTCGTATTCGTGTGACGGATCTTTTATATGGGTTATCCATTAAAAAGTATTACATTTTATGTCAAAAATATTATTTATTATTATAAATATGGATAGGTTGACCCGTCTCACGAATGAGACCGTTTCACAAGAGTGTTACTCTTACAAATATATGTCAAGACGTGGAAACGTATTTATTTAAAAAATTTAAAAAAAACATTTTTTTATGACTTGAGAACAACAGTAGTTTTCAAATCAAGTTAGTCATAGGTAAATTGCGCTGAAAAATCCTGCACGACAGGCTTACCGCTTACGGCTTACCCGAGAAGATGTTGACATAAAAATAAACTCTTGAATCGTATTCACTAATTAAACGCTCGCATATATTTTTTTTTTACAGCAAATCTTTTAAATTTATTGAGAAAATTCGTCGATTGCAAACTTAACTAGCCAAAAAAGAAAATCTCTGTTCATCCAAATGAAAGATGAAAGGAGAAAAGAAGTAAAAGAAGAGACAAAATGAGCAACAAAATTAGCTGAGCGACACACATGACTCAATTTTAAGATCATATATCCAAATCAATTTTGGATCATCAAATTTAGCTTTAAGATATTATCATTCTGCTAGCGTTGAACTCATCCGTAAAAACACATATATGGTAGATAGTGAGGGCCGACAAGAAGGGCAGCAATGTCATTTGAGTCGTGGCCGGCCTTGGTTGCCAATTTAATGACGTAATTTGCAAGGGGCATATGCGAATCTTGGGGGGGTTTATTCCTTTCGTGTAGCGTATATTCACTGACTTCTCTTCTCCCCCCATTTTGCGCGGGCCCCGCGTAGTCCTACGTGTCAGATCTGGCTCCCGTTAGCCGGTGACGTGGATTCCTTGGGACGTGTGTAATATATATCATTGGCTACCACGTGAATGCATGTCCCAATCTACCGATAAATGAAATATAAAACGTGACAGCACTAAAATAGAATGTTTGCTATAATTTCTTTTATAATATGATGGCGAAGATAATTTTTTTAAAAATTTGCATCATCATATCTTTGATTTAATTTATAAAAACAAATGTTTTTGTATAATTTTGTTTGTAATATGGATAGAGTTGAATCATCGAATCGATCTGTACCACCGCATAAACGGACTTTGTTGGTAATTTTTCGACCCATTCAAAAGACGGGTCAATCCGTCTCATCCCGTTTGATATAATTGAAAAAACCTATCAGGACCAACTTGTCATGTTTCTACAAAATAGATGAGTTGAGTTATCAAATTCTCAAATTTTCTAAATAACAGGTCGGTCAGTTGGTCGATCATTAGCCTATTTTGATGGTTCTTAATTGGAGTTATTTCAAATCGTCTCATTTTTCATCTTTTGATCCGGCGCATGCAACCTTAAGGTTGTGCACTCGCTTTTGATTAAGGAATTGTTTGGTTTGATGTATTATTAATCTATGTATAACTTATCACAATCAATTTTGCATTATTTTCGTCATATTATTTATCTATTTATTAATTAATAATTTTACATCAATTAAATCAAATAAATTATAATCTATCCATCAAATCAAATAATGTATTAACTATTTTTTCTTATTTATTTTTAATTTACATTATATTACTTATCTATGGATTACTTATCATATCAATCAAACCATACGGTGCCTAAAGGATTTGATTTGGTAAAATATTTGAAATGAAATCCAACCGTTGATTCAAATCTATCATAATGATCAATACATCCTACGTAGACTAAAAAGTGGTGAATTTCAAATTCAATCAACATAAATACATACGAACAATCAAATAAATTTAAAATACATAACTTCAAGTATTTCTATCCTAATAAGTAGTATCATCTCGTTGCATATTTCAATTTATTTAGTTTTATTTAATTTAATTCACGTTTGATGTCAAACCATCATTCATGCTAATTATAGCTTACCACAAGTGTCTTCCACGAACGATCATTTAAACGATTTGTTTTTTTCTGTTTTTTTTCCCCTGGTATCTTAATTGGACAATTACAGAATTACTAGCTAGTGCCTAGTTGTAATTAAATTACATAAGAGTACAAATACTAATTATTTATGTCTCTTATAACAACCCATCATATATATTATGAAAAAAAAACTAATTTGCTTAACTAAAAACTAGCTAACAGATTTAGGTTGTTTTTGTTGAAAATATGTTATTATTATTATTATTATTATTATTATTATTATTATTATTATTATTTAAAGTTGAATGTTGAATGTTGAATATTGAGTTGTAAAATGTGAAAAATTAGTGTGTGATGATGTAGATGATGATGTATTAATATTTGGACTAATCTCCAAATGAGATATGTATGAAGATAATGTTGCATGTATTGCTCAAATGAAAGAAAATACATCAAAATTGACAGAACCAAACATATCCCCCAAAGTTCTTTGCCTACACTCAAGAACTTGAGAAGAACAAAGATATTGATATCTGTTACATTCAATCAAGCGAGAACTCATCAGATATCTTGACAAAGGCACTTCCTACGACAATATTCAAAAAATATATATATAACATTGGGATGCACATTCTACGAAATATGTGAAGAATCACTTGTGTTAACATGAGGGAGAGTTTACGTGGCTGCACTTTTTTTCTTGCTATGGTTTTTATCCCACTGAGTTTTTCCTAGTAAGGTTTTTAACGAGGCAGTACAAAAACACGTAATAAAGACAGTCATCATATCACGATCATCATCACAAGGGGGAGTGTTGAAAATATGTTGTTGTTATTATTATTATTATTATTATTTAATGTTGAATGTTGAATGTTGAATATTGAGTTGTAAAATGTGGAAAAATAGTGTGTGATGATGTAGATGATGATGTATTAATATTTGGACTAATCTTCAAATAAGAACTATAAATAGGTCTCTTCATTTGTGTAAAAAAACACAATTGAGTTGAGAGAAAAATATTATAAAGTGTAGAGTTTGATATATTTTGAGTTTTGAAGTTTTTACTTTTTACCATATATTTTTACTTTTTCACAACAGTTTCATCATTTTTTTAAGTTATAAGAAAAAAACAAAGATTTTATGAACATCATACATGGAAAAAATACAAAGAAAATGTAATTAAATTATATAAATTTTCTATAATAATTAATGGCTGAGGATTTTGTTAGAATGGAAATATTTTTCAAACAAAACACCGGCCCTATCCCGTTTGGCCCACGATCCTCAAAAGTGGGTGGCAGGATATGGATCATGAATAATTGAGCTGGACTGGTGTTAATAAATAGTTACGTTGTACGCCCTTCGTTTCTTTTGGTCGTATCGATAATGAGATTATAACTGTTTTTGTCCCGATGTTGGCTTGCATTATATTCATAATTCACAGTTTAATCAATAAAACCAAACATATTATTATTTATTATCTATTGTCTATTGTTGCACCTATGTAGTATTTACCAATATTGTCATATCAGTTCAACCAATTTCAATTTTTATTATTGAGTTCAAATCAGCTGTTTGTTGATCGGTGACTGAACTTTTGTTTTTACGATAGATTGATGTTAAGCATCGACATTTCTCAATAAACCAAAACCTATCTTCAATCTTATTTTTGCTCGTTCTTTTCATATTGAAAAAAAATTTGTAAAAAATAAGCAAAAAAATATTTTTTTTTCCTCGACTTTAAATTAATTTTTTTTAAAATAAAATGTAAAATAACACAAAAAATAGAATTGAAAAAAATTAGGTTTTATTAAGTTAAAATTTGATTTCGCTAGTAGCAGTGAATCTCCGTGACCCACAAAAATTTTTAAAACCTTATATATTATATTATATTGACACTCCAGTTTATATTTATTTGTGATGAGATCCCTAGATTTTTAACTCGTAGACTCAGAGTTCATGTCCCACGGGAGATTTCTCAATTAACACACATACCATAAGTTTGAAGATCGAAACCATCGACCTCCACTAGAAATTGGTTTCTTAACATGCGCTCCCTCCCCAAACTAAAGTCCTGGATCTGTCCCTAGACGCGAATGTTGTGTGTTAACCGTTTCAAATCGGTTGAATAGAGATAGAGATTTTGGAAGTTGCACATATAAACTTGAATAATCCTCCCACTTCGAGCTAGTTTTTAAGATTGAGCTAAACCCAAATCCATTCTCAACATCGTTAGCTCTTGATATTAAGTTAGACTCAAGTTCATAATTTTAACATCGTTTTAACCGCATTTTTTATTATAAAAAAATTTTAAAAATTCTCTCAATTAATTTTTAAAAACTATACATGGGAAACATTTTTAAAAAAATTCAATTAAAAAATGTTTTTAAAAAATCTTATCTAAAAAACTTTTCTACTTGTAATTACCAAGTGTCTTCCACGAACTATCATTTAAGGTAACGCTGTGGCCTGTGTATACATTATGAGACGAGGAGGGATGTTTTAAATCTCTAAATCCAAATATATTTTTGTATTTAGTTTTTGTCAGAAAAAAAACAATTGTGCTAAAATATTTTGCTTACATATTCATTAAATATATTTTAATGTACTTATTTTTATGTTAAGAAATAATTAGTTTGTTTCATATAATTTTTTTTAATTTATGAATTTTTTTTATAAATGTCTATAAAAACTATTTAAATAAATCTAAGAGAAAATCACTTACAAGCAAAAAAACAAAAACAAAAATTCCATAGCAGTCCAAAATTCTCGACTCATTTATTTTACATTTATTTTTTTGATCCGTCTCACAGTTAATTATATAGTCTAGTTTTTATTTTTAATGTTATTTTTCTTATTTATCATTCATTTAAGTTTGTGTGTGTTTTAATACGGATTAAGAAGTTTTTGAAAAAGTAAATTTTGTAAAACAATTTTTTATTTTGTCATGATTTAAATATAATAAAATAATTGTACAAGTAGTTAATAATATTGATTTAATATAAATAAGTTGGTAAAATGGTAGGAACTATAATATTAAATATGAAAACCATACTATATAATTGAGATATATGAAAAAAGAAATGTAGCATAAATAAATAAGACGTGAGTACTATTATATCAATTCGTTCATTAAATGAATATCATTAACTACTTGTACAATTATTTTAATATATCCTCTCAAATTTTTTTATAATATATTAAATTTTTTATTAAATAAAAGAAAAAAAATATGTTATAAAATTTATTTTTCGAAATACTTTTTAATATTATTGAAAGCACGTCGTGAGTACAAGTTTAAACGAGTCGAACGAAAGAAAGAATAATAAAACATCATTAATGTGTAACGAATACACAAAACAGTAAATATCCAGTGCAATGGCAATGCCCGATTAGGATCTCATTTTCCCAGTTCGCCATTGGAGCAGCTTACATGATCTCGAATTTTCCATTAATGGAGACTGCGCGCAGCAGCAAGGCGGTCTATTTCCGGCAGTCTCGCCGCTCAACTTGTTTTGCGGCGGCCGGTCTTGTTTGGCTGCTAATCGATGGAAAGATGCAGGCATATATATAAACTGGTGCGCCCTTTTTATAGATAATATATAGTATTTTGTTTCCTCTTTCCTTTGCTTTATCAATTGGAAAGATGCAGCACAATCTAGAAAGCCTTTTCTTTGTATATACCAGGGTTTGAGTTCACAGGTGCCATTTTCCGCCTTTGTTTGCTTCCGTGGAATTGACTAATACGTAGAAAGCGATATGTGTGCACTTTCCCAGCATTTCCATAGACAATTTCTTAGTTGTTCAAGAATGAACGGAAAGATTGCGACAAAGTCAACTTAAATAATTTTTTTTGTTCATTAATCATACTGGCAATAGAATAGAATAAGGGGATTACGCCTTGGTTTAAAAATAATATTCATAGTGTGGAATTTGATCATTTTATGCATCGATTATATCATTAGCCTGTTTTGAAGGGAATAATTGGAGGATATGTCTAGAACCTATGACAATTGGGAGAGGCTGGTTGCGGCTGTTTTGAAAAAAGAGCAGCTCTGGCAACTTTTTCATCAACAGTCGAGGAGCACCAGCTTCTGCTCCGATGCATCAGATTTAAGCTCAAGTTTTGATCTGAGCTCTCCCATCCATGATGTACCATTTGACCTTTCTTGGCCCGGAGCTTCGTCTCCACATAGGAAATTATTCGAAGATGCAGTTGCGAAATTACGATTACTTCCGAAGTTGATTTTCATTTCTGATTTCAGTTTGGATTTTGTCCTTGAAGATGTTTTAAGGGCTTCGTCTAAGTTACTTGGCAGAGGAACGTTTGGGAGTGTGTATGCGGCTTCAATGGATAATGGGATATCGATTGCGGTGAAGAGGCTCAAGTTATTGAGTATTTTAGAACAAGATTTTAAGAAACATATGGAGATTGTTGGAGAAATCAGGCATGAAAATGTGGTTCCATTGAGGGCTTATTTATCGAGCAAAGATGAGAAGCTTATGCTCTATGATTATTATTACAAAGGGAGCGTTTCAGCTTTATTACATGGTATGCTCTCATGCTCTTAATTCATGTGAAAAATTGCTATATATTTAAAACAAGTTGTAGTTTCCACTTTCCACCCTAAATTTGTGACGGTGATGAGTCACATTCTCATGTTGTGGTTGGATTCTGCTTCCGAAATCAGGATGATAACTTAGTGACTGATTCTGTTTAGTAAAGAAGAGTATGATGATAGTAAAATTTATGTGTTCTGGGATTAACAATTATAAATTCTCCTCATTGTGCCTTGGTCCTGGTATAAATTTTGTAGACAGGGGCCTCTCTCCTGTTCTGTTGGGATTGTTCCTGCTTTTAAATGGGGCTCATCTCTGTTGTACTTCCTGTAACAGTGTGCCCCTCTCAACTTCACCATTGTCTTCTTCAAGGCTGAGCGGTATTTTGATTGTCTCAACTTCTTCTCATGTGGCTTGTTTCTTAATTTTGCCAGCCCATTGATGTATACGATCTTTCCCATTTTGTTTATGCATTTAGCCAACAAAAGTTTAGGTATGTATGTAGGATTTAACTCAGACTCCAATCTTTGGTGTAACTTTGGTTCAGCTTCATGATTTTGATTTGCCCTTTTTAGCTTAGATGCATGGACTACTAGCTGCATCGGGACTCTCTGGTAGTCTTAATATGTAAACCACTTCCCAACACATTGCGACACATGAAATGGTCCATAGTACCTGATTCACTAAAAGACTTTCTGCTGTCTGTGTGAAGGCAACTTTTGATTACCACCATGTTCCCAATTTCGAAAAACACGTATCTTCATTTTTTGGCACATGTCAAAATCAAGATGGGCTTTCCAATGTGGATGTTGTTTTGTTGATGGCTTTTGCAGAAACACTAGATTTTTTTATTGGAACATTTTTAAGTGTTTGTACACAGTCATTCAACGTCCTCTATTCTCACACGACTTTCTATTGGTCTCAAGACATCGAGAGAAATATGAATCTTGAATCTGATCTGATGCTCCTTTTCATGTTTTTAGGAAATACTGGTCAAAAACAGGATCACGTAGATTGGGAAACTCGACTACGAATTGCTGTTGGTGCTGCAAAGGGTATCTCTCATATACATATGCAAAATGGTGGGAAGCTTGTCCATGGAAACATAAAATCATCAAATATTTTTCTCACACCACAACACTATGGCTGCATATCAGATCTTGGCTTAGTGAACATGATACAAGCAACATTCATGCAAACTGCTCGGTATTCCAGAAGTTAAAAATACTAGCAATGGCTCACAAGCATCAGATGTCTATAGCTTTGGGATTCTGTTATTCGAACTCCTCACTCGAAAGTCCCCTGTACAAGTTGTCAGTGGTCACAAGGCTGTTGATCTAGTGAAATGGGTTCTTTCTGTTAAAAACAAGCTGTGGGTTGCTTAAGTATTTGATAAGGATCTATTAAAGAATCCATCTATCAACAAAAAGATGGTAAAGATGTTGGAAGTGGGTATACGTTGTGTAGAGAAGTCGTCAAAGAAGAGACCTCGAATGACTGATGTAGTGAGAATGCTAGAGGATATTAGGTCGGTGAACACAGACAATCCGGTGACTGTTGCCTTAGACGAGAAGCTTTGGTTTCTCGAGAATGATTTTCCTGCTTTTGACCTTCATGAGATGTTGACGGCTTCTGCTGAGGTGCTTGGAAGAGGAACATTTGGAACTTCTTACTTTGCAGAATTAGCTAAAGGCAATAGAATTATGATAAAAAGATTGAGAGATGTTAATGTTACAAATAAAGAATTTCAGCAGCATATGGAGGTCATTGGACGGATTAGGCATGAAAATGTTTCTGAGTTAAGGGCATACTACAATTCTAAGGATGAGAAGCTATTGGTGTATGACTATATCAATCAGGACAGTGTATCTGCTTTACTACACGGTACGTAAAAAATCATATATATGGTAGCTGTTCTGCCTTGCTTTCCATGTGAGGAATACTTTTTAACAACCAAACTTTGCCGTAATTTTTTTTCTTATTGAGACGTGATAGCGTACTCATTCCTGATCCTACCCAAATATGGAAAATTGTGTTTTTATAGATATAATATGGAACTTTTAACCGAATTATTTATGAAATTTTATAAGCTTTTGGAGTTTTTATCACTATAAATCCAACTCTACATGGATATTCTCATGGTATGATGGTAAAGCTTGCATAAAATATAGCACATGCTCAATTTATAAATATGGATTCTTGATTCTGTCTATAATCAATATTAATGCTGAACTCCTCTTATTTTGGTTTTGTAATGAGCTTATTTACGTGGGATTTTCATTGCAGTCACAACTATAATTTGATAACTGACTGTTTGTTAGCTTTACTGGTTTTATGTTCTTGAAGAAGACGTTGGTGAAGGCCACTGGGAAAATCCCTTCCTGTGTGGATGCTATGTTTTAGTAATTAGTGTTGGCGATAACTTAATAATTCACAAATTTTCAGAGTTTGTATTCTATAATCATGCTACTCTAGCACATTGGATTAATGTTCTTGGAGCTTTACAATGGCAAACAGTTGGTAATACAAATTGGGAAAAAATGTTTTATAAAATTTGCAGGAAAAGGTAGTGCTGGTGGGACTCATTTAGATTGAGAGACACGACTAAAAATTGCGGTGGGTGTGGCAAGGGGGATTGCTCACTCTCAAGATGGTTGTAAGTTTGTGCATGGAAATATAAAAACCTCAAACATTTTCCTTAATGAACAAGGGTATGGTTGTGTCTCCGATATTGGATTGTCAAAACTGGTGAGACCAATCACAGCTTCAGGTATTCGACCTCCAGTATATCATGCTCCAGAGTTCACAGACTCCAGGTGCGTGTCACAAGCTTCTGATGTCTACAACTTTGGAGTTGTTCTACTCGAGCTTGTTTATGGAAAGCAAATCCAAGTAGATGCAGAAGATGGCGATGCCATCTCACTATGTAGGCTGATACAGTCAGTTGCTCGCGAGGAGTGGATTGATCAAACATTTGCAGAGTTTTTCAAGACCCACGAAAACATAGAAGAGTCAGTTTTGGAATTGTTGGAATTAGCAATCAGTTGTGTCGCTGATGCCCCCGAGTGCAGACCTAAAATGGCTGAAGTTGTAAAGATATTGCATGAAATTGCCGGTGAGCCTTCCATTGAATCAAGACTGGAAGTCATGTTGGAAGTCGAACATCCACAACCTCATTGATAACATGGTGTACTGTAATCTCGTATCTCGTAGACCCGATCATATTTGTTACAAGAAATTTGGTTCAGGCGGAGCTGAATCTTGATTCGTCTTGTGAAACATTCTTGTGCTATATCATACATTCTCGGTCTCCTCTCATAGACCCGATCATTTTACATGTTCGATTCTCATTAAGTACAAGTTTGTGTGATTACTGGGTGGTGGATTGCAAGAGAGCAACAATTACAGAGACCAATGATATACACTAAAAACTCGAAGTGTGGAGGAGGACTACTGAAATTCGTAAGAAATTGCATCACTTTGGTCTCACAAATCCTTAACATAAACTCTGAAATATTAATTGCATGCTGTCTTATAATGTTAAAAAGTTTGTCGAAACTGAAGCAAATAAATACAACGCCCACTTTCTTATAAGTTTTTGGTCCATTCAGATTCAATGAACGGGAGAGGCATGTCTATTTTGTTTTGTTAAAAATGCTTATTATAGATCGATTATGGTAATTTATAAGTATGAAAACAATCGAAATTAATATTTCTTGCATTCAGATTGTGTAAGTTTAATTATTGTTTTAACATGTTCGATTCCCGCTTATTGCGGGTAGCTTTCTTAATTTGTTTAGGTAGATTTAGAAGTTTTTTTTTTTTTTGTAAGTATTTTGCTCAAGATAAGCACGTCTTGAGTCCACGCTCGTCCCGTTTGTAGTAGGAGCAACTACTTTATATGATTATGATTTAGATGAAAATTATATTGTACTCTAAAAATACTAATAATAATAATAATAATAATAATAATAATAATAATAATAATAATAATAATAATAATAATAATAATAATAATAATAATTCTTTTAACGCTGCCATTCTAACAATTTTATCTGATTATAAATTTTGTATTAATTTACAAAGTAATTGTGATTTGTGATATAATATAATCTTTTTAAAATAGATAATTATCTAGATTGTCGGATAATTCAAAAGTGTTTGTAAAACATGTGTTGAGACCTGAATTGAGCCTAAAGATTGTTGGCTTTGAATCAATAGAATTAAATTTCTTCAAATGAAAATTATTATTTACTTGATTCCATACTATCAAATTAACACCAATATAACTAGGTCTTAGAATTAACCTTGTTAAATATTGGACCATTTATATTCTCAAGTGAATTTCAAATCTACTCCATATCAAATTATATACAATTTAAACATATATAGTGACATGGATTTCAAAATCACCCCATGACCCAATATAGTTGCGATTGCAAATTTGCCCCTCTAATCTTTGATCTTTCCTTCCATATCAAATACATCAATTTAACTCGTCAAAAAAAAAAAAATACATCGATTTATACATAACCTAAATGAATTTGAGTCTCAAGGTAAATTATATACATTCTTGTTTCATTTTCTATTTGCATTCATTTGATTCCATATGTAATATATATGTTGTATGATTATATGCACTTTTTTTAACAACAATGGAACTCGCCGTCGCTAACATTCTGTGCACATTAGATAAACTTTCGAGATAACGCAATAATCTGCAGACCATGTTAGTCAGCTAAACAACATTTATATAATTGAATCCTATCTTATCTGACCCATGCCATCATTATTAGTCGTAATGAAAACAACGAGTGAAAGAAGTGGTAGAGTTGAATTTGAGTAATAGTTAATACAAAATATTTTGTTATCTTATTTAAATAGTAAAATAAAGTATAGGATAATATGTAATGATTGTATTAGGGCTATTTATGGAAAAACAATAATACAAATCTTTACAAACATTATCTTTGTCATATTTATCATGAATCATAGATCTTTCAAATCTAACTAACAATAATCAATATCTAAACACGTACATAATTATATATAACAATAACACATAACATCTTTTTTTTCCCCAAACATCTTCTTTCACTGTCGTTTAGTTTTTTTTCCGCACGAAACCAAATCGAATTGGTTTTTGGACCCGTGCATCTGGCTATATATAAAAGATTTCCGTAATCTCGTAAGCAAATTAATTCAATACATACGTGCATAACGAAAAGACCCAAAACTTATTCAATAAACTCTTGTTACTTCTAGTGCAAATTAAATCATCTGCGAATCCTATTCCTATAGCTTCTATCAACCAAAACCATTAACCATGTCGAGTTCTAACTTCGAAGATCTCTCTCTCGATTTGCAAACTGAGATTGTAGCTCGCGTAGCATCGACTTCGCTCGCCGATTACTTTAATATGAAGAAAAGGTACACATACATACCGATCGCCATGATATTTAAAAAAAATTATGTTCGATTTTGATTTTTTCTGGTATTTGTGTTCACAAAATATTTATTTTATAGTTGCAAGAAGATTAGATATCTTGCGGAGGAGGGGTTTGTGTACGGTAAGGTTTGTTTAGAGAAAATCCCAATCGATGCATGGTACAGCTCCAACGGAAGGATTTCTCTCTTTATCAATCAATGCTTGGAAAACGAAAATCCAGAGGCATTATTCAGACAAGCAATGGTACGTATGTCTTTTTTCCTTTGATTACTTGCACAAAACATGCGCAAAATTACTCGGAGACTTGAACGGGTGTTAAACTAATAAAGAGTTAGTTATAAAGTCATGAGGTGTCTTCCCAAAAGGCTTGCCTATTGAGTGGGGTTTATTAATTTAATATTTCAATGTGAGATACCCTAACATAAGGTGATGCTCCCGGTATTTCATGTAAGACGTGTGGTCCAACGCATTGAACCATGTGAATGATTTCGTTTGAGGGGAGGATTGTTGATAGTTAACCAAAATCCACATTGATAGATTAAGGAAAGAAGATAATATATGGAAAAAAAAATTAATTATGTGTCATTATATTCTAATCAATATATGGTTTTCGATCTCTCTCATTCCTTGTTTTCAAAATCTAGGCATGGGGTGGCCAAAAAATATTTTAAATTTCAAAAAACTCTTGTCAGATTGTCTCGTAAGTGAATGTTGTGAGACGAATTAACATGATTCTAGCTATTTGGGTCATCAATAAATTCTCATGAGCCAAATCTATATCTTTAATTGACAAGCCAATATTATATAATTTTTTATGCACAAAATTCTTATCTTTGACATTCATATTTTCATAAATTCCACGAGCGAATTATCTATATATTTGTTTTGTAAGACTAATACAAACAACAAATCTAATACTAATTAATGATATGAATTTATTATATATATAAAAAAGAATATTACTCAAGCATGATTAATATAAATCTTACGTAAATGCTGTGTGTGTGTATATCTCAGGTGGAGTATTTTTGCTGGGGTGAAATAGAAACAGCCACCGAGTACGTGAACAGCGCGGCTGTATTAGACCACCACGGCGCGGCTTACCTCCTCGGACTCATGTTATTATTCCACGGAGAGGAGTACAAATATGATGGGATAAAGATGTTGAGTACGGTTAAGAAATCGAGTTGTTTTAACGGATCGGTGCCGACGTATCGGAAACTTTTGATAGAGCTTCTGAGAAAGACAAAGATACAAAACCTCGACGTTTTGTACTATCGTCCGAGTTGTTGTGACGACAGAGTATTTCACGGCTATTGCGACGCTTGCTTTTGCGATTTCGAATTGTCTTATATTTTCAATGCCCTCGATCGATGCTGATCTTAGCTAGATTTCATGGAGTGTAATGTTATTGACACGAAGATATTCGAGTAGTAGTATATATTTAAAATAATTTCGCGCAAAATTTATTTTTTCCTATAAAAAAATAATTATGTCTATATATCCCATCATTAGATTCTCTATTTATCAATGATCAACGCCTGGAAAATGAAAACCTAGCTACAGACATTATTCAGGCAATGTATTTTTCCTTTAATATAATTACTAGCACAAAACATGCACACACATATGTTGCACAAAACCATTAGATTTCATGCATGGATTGTGATGGATTTGTTCAATTAGTACAAGTATCTTTCTATTTATGAAATATTAATATGAACTGATTTGAGTATTGGTTTGCCAAATTGTCTGATGCCATTTACTGTTATTTTGTATGGAAAGTACTAATCTTAAATACAATTTACGACAATTGTCTATATATATAATTTACTGGAACATATATCCAATGTTGTGGAAGAAAAACAACACCATGTGTTGTATTTTTTTTCTTCTCATTCTAAAATACATGTCAAACGGTGTCCAATTTAATCATGTCAAGACAATAATATATACCATCTCCAAACATTTCCATTTAGATCTGTTTTCTGAAAGGTTTTAAAACCATTTCCCAAATATTTTTGGACATATATTTGTCTTTGCCAATATACATCATCCTAAATTCATATAAATTTAAAATCTTAACAACTTACTTTTATTAATGATTCAAGAATCTTCAGCAGTTTCTTTGGACCAGAGGAGGTATCTGTTTTGTAGATTGGGCCTAGATGGTAAGTTGGACTGGCCCTGGTGGGCTGGAGTAAAAAGCCTTAATGGGAATAACAAAAAAAATAACAATTGCTGGATCAATTTGTTGTCAGTGTAAGTTCCCGCAATCGGCCGTTGAAGTAAATTGCATTGCAGTGTGAGAAGCAACCAAAATGATGGTGGATCTGAGCGCCTTCTCCGACGAGAAATTCGACCCGAAGAAATGGATAAACGGGGCGTTGCAGCAGAGGCACCCTCAGGATCCGGTCGAGAAGCAGCTGGTGGATCTGGAAATGAAGCTTCAGGTGGTGTCGGAGGAGATCGCCGCCTCACTCGAGGAGCAGAGCTCCGCCGCAATCCTCCGTGTTCCTCGCGCATCAAGAGATGTCCTTCGTCTCCGAGATGAGGCGCTGTCTCTCCGCTCCTCCGTCGCCTCTATCCTACTTTTCCTCAAAAAGGTATTCAACTCTTTGCCCATGGTTTTTTGCTTTCATTGCTAATTTTTTTTTTCTTCTTTTACTAGGAACGGACGTAGTAAATATCTGATATTTTTCAACTACATTTGTTTTATACTGAAAAATGTTGAAAAGACATAATCAACTGAAGAAAGAGATTGAAGAGAGTGCGCCAATTTACATGATTTTCTACTGGTCGGACAAATGGAAGATATCTTTTGAGTGATGTGTGATGAGTGCTTTGCATTGACACAAATATATGCTTATAAAGTACTTGGGCAGAATTATGTGTAAAAGCTGTTATCTCGATGCCTCTCTGTTCATGAAAAAAAAAGTTTGCAGGCGGAGGGATCCTCTGCAGAATCAATAGCCACTCTTGCCAAAGTTGACACTGTCAAGCGGAGAATGGAAGCTGCATACGAGACATTACAGGTAGCACTTGTTTCAATTTATACGTTGAATGAAGATCCTGCCGAATGATTATCTGATTGTGACTCAATGTTGCTTACGGGGCTCAACAGGATGCTGCCGGCCTGACGCAGCTGAGTTCGACCGTGGAAGATGTATTTTCCAGTGGTGATCTCCCACGGGCTGCAGAAACTCTGGCAAACATGAGACACTGTCTGACTGCTGTTGGGGAGGTGATTTATGGCTCATTCTCGTGCGGATGATTTTTCATATCAGAGCTGGCAAAGATGAAATGACATTATACACAACTCAAAATTTTCAGGTTGCTGAATTTGCTAATATAAGGAAGCAGCTTGAAGTTTTAGAAGATAGACTTGACTCTATGGTTCAGCCTCGCCTGACAGATGCATTGAACAATCGAAAAGTATTTGTTGTCAAACATTTTTACGTTTTATATTTCTCAAAGAATTTTATCCTTGCCATATTACCTTATGTCATAGTGTTTTTCGTCACTGACTTCTGAGCAGGCTATATCCTTCTTTTCTGTAGGTTAATGTTGCTCAAGAAATGAGGGGAATCCTCACTCGAATTGGGAGATTTAAGTCTTTAGAGGTTCACTACACAAAAGTGCACCTAAAATCCATAAAGAAGTTCTGGGATGACTTTGACTTGAGGCAACAATCTAATAAATTTGCAAATGAGAAAAATGAAGCAGAAAGATTCTCAAGTAGCCTTGATTCTCACTCGAATTTGTCAACAATTTCATTGTCAAGCTGGTTGCCTAGTTTCTATGATGAGTTGCTTCTTTATCTTGAACAAGAATGGAAGTGGTAATATTCCTATAAATCAGAAGGATTTCGAAGTTTTTGCTCCTTGAGAATTAATACTGGCGTTGTTTGCCTAAAGAGATATAGAAAATACTTGTAAATATGTTACTTTAGCAGTTCGTATTAGAGGTTGCTTTCTGCCTGGTACATGAACTGACATATCGGGGTGATGTATTTTGTCAAAATTCTGAATCAGTTTATAATTTCAAATATCATCCCGCTTTTAATTTACATGAAACCCTGTATTCTCTATCATAGTGAACTAGGCAACAGAAACAAATGGGAATGGTCTTTGGTTGTGATTCTGGTGTTTTTAAGTTGCAATAATAATTGTTTATAGAAATGAACCATTTCACACTCAAAAAACTTTCCTCTACAGGTGCATCCTAGCTTTTCCTGAAGATTATAAAGCTCTTGTTCCAAAGCTGTTGATTGAAACGATGTTAGCTATTGGAGCAAGTTTTGTGGCCCGTATTAATCTTGCAACTGGTGATGTTGTTCCTGAGACGAAAGCATTGGCCAAAGGTTGTAACTGATGTGGCACTCTCTTTGAAACTTTAGTTATGGTACAATTTTGAGTTCTGAAGGGAATATAGAAGTTATCTTTTGACCAAGTATTCAAAATTGGGAACGTTTGATGAACATGTGTGTGAAGGATTAGGTTAAACTTTCCCACTCATTAGTAAGCGCCATGGCTAAAAATAAATTATAATAAGTAGAGGATGTCTGGTTAAATTCTACCCTCGGAAAGAATTTAATTTTCACCATTTGTAAACATAATCCTCAATATTTTGTGAAGCTTTGAGTTGCTACAAACGCAAGCACAACTCAAGAAAGGATGACAGCTTCAATAATATGAATCAGTTTGTTATAGGCCAGCGAAGTATTTACAATAGTCTAGTAGCATGGTCATCTTTTTATATAGATGTCTGAAATCTTTGAGCCAACCATATTAAAACCAGTAACTTAAATAATCTGCTTGAGTTCTGTGCATGCTCAACTCAATGGTAAGTATGAAAGTTCTGTTAATATTGCTTTTCAGTTCAGTACAATGTGCAGCTTGTCTATGATGGTTATTGCCAACCCCAGAAACTAGGGAATTTGATATTAGTTAGGATTAATTTAAGCACAATTGTTTCAAAAACCTTCCTCATTCCATAAGAATTATGCCATTTTGCCTTCCTCATTTTATTGTCTGGCATGATTATCTGAATCAAGTGGTTTTTAAGTTATATTCAAATAATAGCGAAGTAATCAGGGAAGCTGATTGTACCACATTCATCCTCTTTATTGTCTCCTGGCAATAAATTTTTTCCCTTTCATTGCCCCTCAATTCATCGATTTCTTTCTTGTTGGTTTCAGGTATATTAGACATTTTATCTGGGGATTTGCCTAAAGGTGTCAGGATGCAGACTAAACATCTGGAGGCCCTGATAGAACTACATTCCATAACAGGGACTTTTGCCAGGAATATCCAACATCTGTTTTCCGACTCAGATCTTCCTGTGTTGGAGGATACATTAAAGGCACTCTACCTTCCTTTTGAAACTTTTAAACAAAGGTAACAGGTTTCTATAAATGTTTGAATTTTACAATGTGATTTGAGCTTGATCAACTAAAGTATATCATCATAACATGCATATCTAGGCTGAACTGATATTAAGTTGCAACAAGATAACATATTTGAAGGCTTTTCTCTCAGAGTCTTGTGGTGTGAATATGATTCTTGTATATGCAACCCTAGCCAATTTACATACATACTACCCAGCCACTCATTACTGCTTAAATTTACTAGTTATTGACTTCATGTTTTAAGGTATGGGCAAATGGAACGTGGAGTGCTATCTGGTGGGATTGCAGGACTTGATCTCAGGGGAGTTAGTACTCGTATTATTGGTGTCCAGGGAGTCGAGCTTAGTGAAACCGTTAGGAGGATGGAAGAGTCCATCCCACATGTCGTGCTGCTTCTTGAAGCTGCCACTGAGAGGTGCATTAATTTTACTGGTGGTTCTGAGGCAGATGAGCTTATTCTCGCTCTTGATGATGTAACATTGCAATACATTTCTGCACTTCATGGCAACCTCAAGTCACTAAGAGCTGTTTGTGGGGTGGATGCCATGGTGGAACATGTCGGAACAAAGAAGGAAATGGGATCCGATCGTAAGGAAGCAGCTTCACATGCGCGCAGAGTGGATTTCACGTCAACTGAGGAGGAGTGGTCATTTGTCCAGGGTGCTTTACAAGTACTCACAGTTGCTGACCGATTGACTAGTCGGATTTCAGTTTTTGAAGCTTCCTTGAGGTCCACTCTTGCTAGATTGAGCACCAACTTGTCTCTCTCTGTATACGGTTCAAACCTTGATCAAAACCAATCACACATGGATGATACTCCTGGAAATGGCGAGTTGTCTATAGCTGGAAGGGCTGGTTTGGATGTGGCAGCTCTTAGGCTTGTCGATGTCCCTGAAAAGGCTCGGAAACTTTTTAACCTCTTGGAGCAGGTTCTTGGCTTTACGTGATTCTTGTCAATCAATACCTTGAACCCTATGTGTTGGTCATCTTTTATAATTTAACAGAAGACGTGTAGGGAATTGTACGTTTAAATAGTTAGTATCTTTATCAAACTGATGATTTTGAAAGAAATATTATCATTTCTCACTTAGATTTAGAGAAATCTACTGAAGCATAAAATAGTCTTCTTTATAATACCTGCAAGGTATGCAATCTGATATTTTTATTTTCTAATAAATGTTATCATGGTTTATTCAAATTTCTCATGGTTGTTGCAGTCAAAAGATCCCCGGTTTCACGCCCTTCCACTTGCTTCTCAAAGAGTCACTGCTTTTGCTGAGGCAGTCAATGAGCTAGTTTATGATGTCCTTATTTTGAAAGTCAGACAACAGTATAATGATTTGTCACGGCTGCCTGCCTGGACATCTGTTGAAGAACCAAGTGCTTTTCCCGTCCCAAGCTTCAGTGCATACCCACAAGCTTATGTGATCAATGTTGGTGAATACCTGCTTACGTTACCTCAACAACTAGAACCACTAGCCGAAAGCATTTCTAACAGTGATGCCAATACTGAGGAGGCACAGTTCTTTGCCACTGAATGGATGTTCAAGGTGACAAATGCTTTCACTCTGATAGAATTTTGAAAACTTGGGTGATTTTACAACGTATATGTCAATAAAACATGCCTAATAGTCATAGGGCAGAGACCAAAAACTTTATCTGTCTTAGGTCGGGCAATGAAAATATTTAGGAGTGAAATTGATAGTTACGGATGAATATATTGCTGTTGTACAAAAAATCGTAGCTGATGGCAAGAGTATGATTCAAATATTTTGAACTATAAAGCAACTTAGGCTACGATTCAGTCTTTGTATCACAGATGCTGGCACATAGGACTGAAAGGAAATATGTTGCTGTCTAACAAATGATCCTAGTGGATAATTTTTGGTTGTAAAGAACTCAACACATGAAAATCGCAACTCCATGCTAAGCACCCTGAAAACATAACTGTTTAGAAATTCACAGTTTCTGTGAACCATACTACCTGTGATTCTTTATAATTAGGCCATGACCGAAATGTGAGCCATCTCTGTGATACCATCTTCATTTAAAGTTAACAGAGTGTGATGCTATTATTGTTGATAGGTTGCTGAGGGAGCCACTGCTCTTTATGTCGAGCAACTACGTGGAATACAGAAGATGACAGATCGCGGAGCCCAGCAGGTCTCAGTGGATATTGAGTACTTGAGCAATGTCCTTTCGGCTCTATCAATGCCCATCCCTCCGGTTCTTGCCACATTTCATACCTGCTTTTCTGCACCAACAAACGAGCTTAAAGATCTAGTGAAAGCAGATTCAGGTAGCCAGCTTGATCTTGCAACTGCCAATCTTGTCTGCAAAATTCGAGGTTTGAGGCTCGAATAGTTCAGTTTCGACCACATTGATGAGTTATGATGGAAGCAAGTTTCCTGTTTTGCCTCTTCTTAAACCATTGCATAGCAGACATAATTTTGAAAAAGAAATGAACTCCGGTAACTCTTTTTTTTTGTTTTTTGTTTTCCTTGACCTATTTTTCCTTTGAGTACCATCCCTTGTTTCATTTGTAAATGACCTATATACACAGTGTAAAAACAATTTAGTAGATCGATTCTTGTATAATCTCTTTTAATTTATTTTGAAACTATTTTACAGGCACTCTTCATTCCAAATATTCAAGTATTTACAACCGCTAAACCATTTTGTGGCTCTTAATAATCTGATGAATTAACATGATGATTGATTGGTTGAGCTTTCTTAAAATTTGTTCGAGCCAATATTTTTCCAAGAGGGATCTTTCTTCCTCTTCTTTTTTTATTTTTTATAAAGGTTTTATTTGAATTCTTTTCCCCCAAAATATTCTTGTATGTTTTCATAATTCTCATTGTGTTTTCCACAGATCCACCCATATTTTACTGACACCCTCTCAATGTCTCATACCTTAAAAGTACTAGCAAAAAAAACACACTTTGTGTGTGAAAACTAGATAAAATACAATAATTGAAGAAAATATTTGAGTAAAAAAAAGATAAAAGAACATGAGATGATTTATGTTTTGTTATCACATAAATAAATTATTTTTGGGTGAGGAGTACAACTAAATATTACAATAGTGGAGATAAATGAGAGAGAGGTTGAGAAAGTGAGATAGTGAGAATGAAATATTAATTTCTTATCCTTGTATTGGTTTACTTAAAATTTCAATTAGTAAAATTAAGGATATTTTAGGATGTTCACTAAAAATACCAAAAGTAGTTTTTATGAGACTCTCTTTTATTATAATAACTAGCTACGGTGCACACGCGTTGCATGTGTATTGTAATATTTGAATTTTATGATGTGTCAATAAGATATAACGTAAATGATATTCATAAATTTCTGAAAAATTATAAAAAAGATAAATGTTTGCATAATTTTATAAGAAATAAGAAAAAACAAAGATAAATCATAATTGGAGTGGTGGGTGAAGCCGGAAGTGGTGAAAGGAAGTAAATGGGTTTGTGGTCTTTTAAAGTTGGTTTTTTTTAATGTTAAATTTTTTTCATGCCCTTTTTATTTTCAAGAACATGACAAAACAAATAATGAAATTTTTGTCCCCCCACATTTTGGACTAAATTCAGTAAGTCTAATGAGTTTGTGTATTATAAAATAGTAAAGATAATATAATAAGATTATGTTTACTTTGAATTATGGAATTGAGCAAGAATAGATTAAAGTATGATTATTAAGATAATTTGATAGGATATAGAGTTGTTATGGATAAATAATAATATGTTTAGTTGGATGGATTTAAAAAAAAATTCACTATCTCATCTTGTAAAAGTTTATAATCCCATAAAAAATTTAGGTCTAAAAATCATATGTGAATCCTATCATTAACGAGCCAAAAGATTTATACTCATTTTTAATTTTGCAAGTAAACATAAAATTAGTCAATATTAATTATATAATCCTTTATTTATCAAAGCAAGTAAAACAACCTGTTAAAGATATAGTAAAGATAAATGAACTCACACACTTTTTTTAAAAAAAATATTTCTTTTGTAATTAAGTGAAACAATAAAAAGTAGAGACATTTTAAACAAAAATATGATATCAATCAATACGTAAAAAAAGAAAAATTATTTCGAAGGCGATATATAATAATCCAATAATCTCTAATTAAAATATGACACATGACTATTGAATCTGATTGACCTGGAAGACACGTATGATGTGGATGCCCATACCGAATAAATCCCTTCGAGGCCGGTGAAACCAGAAAGACCAGAAATAAAAATAATTACCCGTAGCAAGCTGGCGTTCGCCAAGTTCTACACTCTAAAGTCTTCGCCATTTCCATTCAAAAAAAGAAAAGAAAAGAAAAGAAAAGAGTATGTATTTGAACTATAATAGAATCGAATAATTTTCAGCTGCATAACTCAGCAGTCACTCCAAATCCGTCGGCTTGTATATCTGCAACGGGACAGACATTAGCAAGTATACATCTGTTTGGTGTTTTTGCGTGCGTGTTGTAGTCTTGTTGATGTGATTTTTTTTCTTTTCTGATCCGTGCGTCTGAATATGTATTTGAAGATGGATTCATTTGTTTATAGTCAATTTTTTGTGGGTTTTTGTAGTTGATTCCGTTTTCGTACATTTCAGATCTCTGGGAGGATGGCGGAAGAATTGAATCATCCGTCTCGGTATGTGAAGTTGAAGAAAGATCAGGCGCCGCTCGAGGACATTACACCCGGCGAGCTTAATCAACCCATCGATGTTCCTCAGGCAATTACCACTACTCTCTCTTTCGATGCTGACATTTGCTGCAACTTGCTTAGGAAATTATTTTTGTTATGCATCAATATTTTGTTTCTATGCCAAACTGGTGTCTTTTCTGAATTTGGATTCTACTCGATGCAGTTGAATGTCCGCAAGTGCAATGAATGTGGGCAGCCTTTGCCCGAAAGCTATCAAGCTCCTGCAGATGAACCTTGGAGTACTGGGATATTCGAATGTGCTCGGGATGCGGAAAGTTGTAAGTTCCATATCTGTTCAGTGCAAAGAGACATGATGTTTCTGAAGTTTCATTACCAGTTTTGGGCATTCACTCTGTCATTGAATGAAACAATAGCTATGCCATCATTCTTTGTGTGTTTTGAATTGTTTTAAGTGTACAAAATTGTTAATTTCTCGACTCAAAAGATCAATCTTTATCTGCTATTTTTTAGCAAACATAAATTTTCTTTTGGTGGATTGTTATCATGACTTGTTGTAAATGAAAGGCCTACAATTGATCTCTATAGATGTCTTCATCATTATGATAAAGAGCATCTATATTTGAATCGGCTCCCAATAAAAAGGTTTATATCACACTGGTATGAGTACATAATCTACTCGAAGTACATATTGCTGAAAGCTATGTAGTTTCAAGAAGATAAAATTGGCTCTGGCACAGGTCGGACGGGGCTACTCTGCCCGTGTGTCTTGTTTGGCCGTAATGTTGAACAACTCAGAGAAGATACTCCATGGACTGGGCCTTGCATTTTTCATGCCGTAGTTGTGGAGGGTGGCATCGCATTTGCTGCAGGAACGGCAGCCCTTCACGGTTTTATTGACCCTAGGACAACATTTCTGATTTGTGAGGGTTTGCTTTTCAGTTGGTGGATGTGTGGAATTTATACCGGCCTTATGCGACAGTCGTTGCAAAAGAAATACCATCTCCAGGTGATCTCTTTTCCTCCTTATGTGACATGGTGTTCACATATACAAAAAATATCCATTCTTGTTTCAAGTTCAATGCACTGAATTTGATTTGGTTTATTGCATTTTGTATAAATGGTACTTGTTTTCCGAGGGAGAATTTTCTCTTGAGCGATGAAGTTCAAATAAATGAGGATCATCAAATATAATTGTTTGCATTAAACTATTTGAATTACATGGTTGGATTCATTATTATTTTTGAAAACAAATTTTTAACCAATGGATATCAACTTCAATTGGTCAACCAATTCATACATCTTTCAGACGTGTGATAGCTTCAGAAAGAATTTGATGCAGCACCTACTTGTTGGTTCTATTTTGGAATAGGAAAAATTTTGGATTATGCAATTCCTATTGCTAATGTAGTTTAAATAAGACTTGCTCAGTGTGTTCCATTCCCTGAATCTGTAGAATCACATCGTCTTTCTTTTTTACGTGGATTTAAAAGCATCTGAAAGAAACTAGAAATCATGCCTTCAGCCGTCAATTATGTGTTCAACTCCACATAGTCGAGGCTTTCTTATGAGTTTAGTGTTTAATAATTTTCTTGTCCGATGCAGAACTCACCATGCGACCCTTGCATGGTGCATTGCTGCATGCACTGGTGCGCCTTGTGCCAGGAGCATCGTGAAATGAAGGGGCGTCTATCAGACGACGCTGTCATGCCAATGACAGTTGTAAATCCGCCTCCTGTCCAAGAGATGAATGCTTCTGGTGACACTCGGGATTCAGCTTCGCCCTCGTCGAATGGCACGGAGCAAGTTCATGTAGAGATGCAGGCTTTGTAGGCTTGCTTGAAAGTTGAAATAGGAAAACATGATTGCAGAATATATACTTCATAAACTCTCTGTTCAAACTATGGACAAATCAAGAAGCGACGCCAATGACTTGAGTTTCGATATTCATATGCTCAATTGAAAATCGGGAAATTTCATTTGTTGAGGAGAATTTATGATTCATATTTTATGATTCACTCATAATATTACATCTCAATCTTTTTAAAAACAAAATTACGAAAAAATATTAAATTCATCAAAATATCAAGTAATTTTTTTATTAAAAAAATCATATATTTCAGTTTAATTCGGTATAATTTTGATTTAAATATCTGTTAAATCCAAGAAATCGAGTTTGTAAATAAAAAAAAAATACTGTATGTAATTTCTTGAGTCGAAGCCATTGTTGTTCCGAACAAATACAATTGTGTCTTTATACTCGAAAGGTTCACTCTATCTATCATCAATGGAGTTGGCGCCTAAAACCCTTTTTTTTTCCGCTTCTCACCTTTTCATAAACCCTAAACCACCTTTATTCAAATTCCACATCAACAATCCAAAATCTTTTATCATTTGCAAATCCACCGAATTCAGAACAGAAACAAATGCAGAATCTTATCCATCTTCGCCCGAACCCGATGGTCTTGGTCCATCCTCACCGACCCGTGGAGACGTCTTCCTCCAGCGCCAACAATCATCAGCTGCTTCCGCCTCCGTGCTATCGGAAATGAAGAACAAAATGAAGAATGATAAAGACAAAGCTTTTTTAAAGGGTTCTTCTTTTACAGTTTATAGTTGTTATGGCTGCGGAGCTCCTTTACAAACTACTGAACACGATTCCCCGGGTTACGTGGAACCCGAAACTTATGATTTGGTATAGGTTAATTAATAAAGTAATTTGCTAGTTCAATTACTGTTATGTTTCCTTTAAAAAGAAAAAGAAAATTGGTTGATTGTTGGTTGATAAGTTTATTTGGGATGGTGTGCAGAAAAAGAAGCATAGGCAGCTAAGAACTGTGATATGTGGGAGGTGTCGACTTTTGTCTCATGGACATATGATTACTGCTGTTGGTGGAAATGGAGGTTATGCTGGTGGAAAGCAATTTATTACAGCAGAAGAGCTTAGGGAAAAACTGTCACATTTGCGCCTCGAGAAAGCTCTAATTGTCAAATTGGTGATAATATAGTTCCTGAGTTGCTGCCTGATGACTATTAATTTGAGACCTTGTTCTTCAGTAAGTTCTAGATAATATTTTGTTCCCATATTATTGAAGTTTTTTCTAATCATCTGCAGGTTGATGTAGTTGATTTCAACGGCAGCTTTTTGAATCGCATTCGTGATATTGCTGGAGCAAATCCCATTATACTTGTAGTGACTAAGGTGTTGAAATTACATTGTTTCAATCTGTAGTTACTCCATGAAATTACTACCCTTTTTTGGGTTTGGGAGTTGTAGATTATTTCAGGAAAACAATTTTTAATGCTAAATGTTTCTAGGTTGATCTGCTTCCAAAAGGGACTGATCTTAATTGTGTTGGTGACTGGGTTGTGGAAGCAACTATGAAGAAGAAGCTGAAGTATGAATTTTGACATATAAATGGTTTCCTTTGAAGATTTGCAAGCATGTCCTAATGGATAAGTTTGCCTCTGTCATTTATATCATGCGATTTTTGTCTTTCGGCAATTTTCCGCTCTCATATGTTGTTATAGAGGCTATAAATATTTTTCACTGATGCAGAATACTCATGTTGCAGTGTAATATCTGTACATTTAACAAGTTCAAAGTCTTTAGTGGGCATCACTGGAGTGGTTTCTGAAATTCAGAAAGAGAAAAAGGTTGGTTATACCATGGATTTGGCTTCCATTTTCATTCTTGAATTGAACGGACAAATTGTCTGAATTTGTGTATTGTGCCTACGTAAACTCTTGTTTTTGCCTTGAAGCACAATAATTTTTGTTGACATACTTCATTATGATCTCAGTTTTCTAGAAATTTGTAGTTACTACTTTGGGACTTTTATTGGGATTGTACTCCGGTATTTCATTGGACAGTCGGGATTTGGGATGATCGAACCCCATGAACTCTTTGCTTCATTCCTAATTGTTATATTGATCGTAATAAATTTTTAACCATTTCTCAGTCTTTACTGGAAATAAGTGTAATTCATCATTATGGTTCTTTTCTGGCTCTCTCTTAGATTGACCCTGCATTTCTTTTATTGCAGGGGAGAAATGTCTACATTCTGGTAGGTCTATAGCTTGGGACTTCAAAAAAAGTGCAGGGTTTTTACCCATTTTCAACAACTGCTACTACCTTTTCAGATGATGTCTGTGCTCCAGTTAATTCTCTGCAACCAAGAGAGTAATTTTCGTGCTAAATTTATTTAACAGGGCGCAGCTAATGTTGGAAAATCTGCATTCATCAATGCTTTATTGAGTAAGCTAACACCATTAACTGGATTTCTCTGATATATCTTCTATTGTCTACGAATAAGAGTCATTTTCTCCTACAAATTCCTTGCATCTTTCTATAATTCTTATGCTTATATGGAATGAAAAAACTTTTTGTTCAAATAGACCAGATGTTTCATCATGGTTGTAATTAAATTCTAAATAAGAATAAATGATTTGTTAGTGGGATATGCCGAGAGAATTGTTCAAACACTATTCCATTAATTGTTAATTGATTTATCTCCAATCATAGTCTGTGTTCTTATAATCTGAACCTGTCATCAGAAATTATGTCTTACAACGATCCAGTAGCAGCTGCAGCACAAAGATACAAACCAATTCAATCAGCAGTCCCTGGAACCACATTGGGTCCAATTCAGATTGATGCTTTCCTAGGTGGCGGAGTAAGTTTTAAATATCCAAAAATTCTTAATTCTATTCGAACGGGATTGCATACTATTTTATTTATTGCGAAAGGTGCACTTGAAATCGCTCTTTGTTAATCCTCTCACCTTCAATCTGTGTTGTTACTTATTTTATGTGTACCTTAAAACAATTCTGCAAACTCAGAAAATTGTTATTCTTCTCTTTGTAGAAATTATACGACACACCTGGAGTCCATCTTCACCATAGGCAAGCTGCTGTGGTCCATTCAGAAGATCTACCTGCTCTTGCACCCCAAAGTCGACTTCGAGGCCTACCACTTCCTGTATTTTTTTTTTCTTTTTCAATCTTTTCTCTGTAAAACTTTCTGCCTGGTATAGTTGCATACTGAGTTCTTTTTTCCTTTGTTGTGGCTCTGTTTTTTTTTTTTTTTTTTTTTACCTCCGGGTGTAAGCTAGAACCCTCAGCTTAGTTTGGCAAAGTCAACGGATCGCATCAGATCAAATGGCTTGATTGGTTTCTCTATTTTCTGGGGTGGTCTAGTCCGAATTGATATTATTAAGGTTTTCAATACATCATCTTGTGCAAATACACTAATGAGATGGATTGAGTTTGCTGTGATTTCTCCATTGACTTCTGCCTTCTCGTCTAGGTTCTTCCAGAGACACGTTTAACGTTCTATGGACCGAAGGCACTGCAACTTCATATGGTACCCACTGAAGAGGCAGAAGAATTTTACAGGGTAAGCAGGCACCCTTGTAACATGGAAAAGTTGTGAACCTTTATCTTCTTTATTCGATACAATTGCCTGAATCTGGCTCTATGTTTTTTTCAATATATTTGAAAGATAACAGAATTTATGGTTGCAGAAAGAAATCGGGACTTTATTGACACCACCAAATGGGATTATGAAGGCGGAAAACTGGGCAGGTCTTGAAGCAAAGCGCGAATTGCATCTGAAATATCAAGATATTCAGAGGTACATATAGTCCCGCTAAACCATGTCAATATTTTTATAATAACTAAACAAGGTTTAGCAATTTCACCGACGGTGTACAGAAATTTCGTTTCCATCATTTATCTTTTTCTACAGGCCTGCCTGTGATATAGCTATATCAGGGCTCGGGTGGATATCTGTTGAACCGTTTAGCCAATTTCTTAAATCATCTGATCCAAGTGAAGTAGAAGAGAATGGAGTGATAGCTTTAAATGTCCATGTCCCCAAGCCGGTAGAGATTTTCACTCGGCCTCCTTTACCAGTTGGTGATGCTGGAGGCGAATGGTACGAGTACAGCGACCTGACAGAAAAGGAAGAGGAAGCAAGACCAAAATGGTACTTCTAACATAGATGACAAAAAAATTGATTCACATTTTGCATTCCCCTCGTACGAGGATCAACTTCATAACGACGTGTGGGGCGAAAGATGTGCCATTCCAAGTAAACATAAACTACCAGTTGCCTGTGAAGGCGATGAAAAACACCACTTGGTTCCACTTGGTTCGCTTCCACGGGACATTTGATGTTTACTCTGCTGCGAGTTCAAGATTTAATTATAATCAATCAAATGGTTGTTTGTTATGATTTTTAAAGTTTTACCTTTTATTTATGTACTTGCATAAATTGAGTCCAGTGTTTCTTCAGCAAATATATTGTAACTTTTTTTGTTACAATTTAGCGATTTGTTCGTTTGATTATAGAATTATATGATTAAAATGATAAGCTTATATATTTGTTTATCATGTAAAAAAAATAGCGGTTTAATTTACTCTCTCAATGTTAACATAGATGGCAATTTATATTAGTTATTATTATCAAAATATTTAATTTACATAAAAAAACTAAAACTAAAATATCTAAACTAGGAGAAAGTTTATGCTACTCCAAGGAGTTAGACCTGGCCACGGTCCGGGTCCGGGTCGGACCCGTTGGGTCCCGGTTGGCATTTAGCCAACCCTTAACCGGCCTGCCAATGGTCGGTTCCGGTCCGGGTCGATGAACCGGCGGTTCTGGTCCGGGTCCGGTTAACCACCGGTTCAAGGTCCGGGCTAACCGTGCCATTTTAAAAAAAATTGCAGCGCACGAGCGCTGCAATGTCAACGCAGCGCTGCATTGGAGGCGCTGGGGCGCTGCCCCTTCGAATTAAATTCGAAGGTGCAGCGCCCCAGCGCTTAATTTGCAGCGCTGGGGCGCTGAACCTTCAAATTAAATTCGAAGGTTCAGCGCCCCAGCGCTTAATTCGAAGGTTCAACGCCCCAGCGCTGCAGCGCTGACATTGCAGCGCTAGGGTGCTGCACCTTCGAAATTTAATTTTTTTTTAAATTTTTAAACAAATTTTTAATAAGACATATTCTTTAAATAATCTCAATCAAATATTTCATATCTCCATAATAAAAATCTATTACATTTATTAAATAAACAATATATTAGAATTTCAACATCTTAATATCTTATGACTTAATATTACAAATCTATTACATTTTATTCTACTTCACTCGCATTTCCTTCCGTCGTAGTTCCGGATGTTCCTTCGGTATTATCTTGGTCTTCTTAATCACTTTGAATATGTTGTGTTCGAGTAGCGGCTTTTGACCAATCATTGAGCAAACATTGGGCTTCCAAGTTTTTCGGCCTTAAGCTAGAACGTCTCTCGTCCAATGTATTTCCTCCAATACTAAATGCTTGCTCCACTGCAACTGTTGAAACCAGACAAGCTAGAATTTCTTTTGCCATTATAGCCAAAATTGGATATATTTGTGTTTTTTGCGACCACCATATCAAAATGTCGAAGTTTTCCTCATCTGTATCACTAAAATCAAAAGTAGTGGTAAAATAATTCTCAAGTTCCTGACTGGAACTTGAGGATCCTCGTGAACGTTTCGTCTGTTCCCTTAATAAAAGTTGTGTTTTAGTAAGTTTAGAAGAAACATTACTAGTTGCAGTGGATTGTGTTTCATGTGAAACAATTTGTCCACCATATTTGATGTTATATTCATTATAAATATCAAGTAAATGAGTTTTAATATTAAACAAAATCAATTAGATAGAAGTAATCGTTTCCGCAATAGGCTCCAAAGATTCATAATATAATGTTAACATGTCGCTTAAGCCATCTAATTTAAGTCTAGGATCTAAAACAAAAGCACATAAAAAACTTTCAGAAATGAGCAAAAAATATTTTTTCCATTTTGCTTTCATGACGAGAATACATTGAGATAAAGCACTATCATTCGAATTAACATGTTCATGAAAAATACAAGCAATGTTGCAACAATGTGTTAAAACTAAATGTGAAGTAGGGTAATAAACACCGGATAATTGATCACTAGCATCATTAAAAACTTTTAAAATTTCACAAATACTAGTGCATATGTTCCATTGATTTGAAACCAAATAAATATCACGAGCTTGAACAAATTGATGAAAAAATATACATAATAAATCTTTATATTCAAAAGAGGATAATAACAATTTATATGTTGAATTCCAACGAGTTGGAACATCTCGTCCAAACCGCTTAGGCTTCATACCATTTACTCTACAAAATTTTCCCCATTGCTTCATAACTTGGGGGTGCGTCCATAAATAATGAATAGAGTTTCTAATTGGTTGAATATGTTTGCCTAAATTTTTTAGCCCATCTTGAACACACAAATTTAAAATATGACATGTGCATCTAATATGAAAAATTTTTCCACCTAGTGATGGTTTACATATTTTAATAAGCTCACTAATACTAGAAGTATTTGCACTAACATTATCAAAAGACATTGAAAAAACTTTGGTAGTTAGACCATATTCTTCTAAAATAACAAATATAAGTTGCAAAATATTTTGTGTCGTGTGTGATTCGTTGAAACATCTATATGCAAGCAACTTTTTTTGAATGTTCCAATTATTATCAATCCAATGACATGTAATACCCATATATGAATAACTTTGCCAATGATCACTCCAAATATCGAAACACAAAGAAACTTTATTATTCAAACTATAAAATTCCTTAATTAATTCTTTCTTTTGATCAACGACTAACTTTTTCATTATGCGTTTGAGACTATTTCTTGGAATACGTCTAATAGAAGGATTTGCACTTGTAGAAAGCCAATTTTCAAAAGATAATTTATCGCTAAAACTAAAAGAAAGTTGTTCAACCGCACAAAATTTAGTTGTTTCTTCTCTAAATCTAGCTTCGTTATATTTAAATAGTTGAGATTCATTACCCGATTGAGAAGAGAATGCCGGAATTTGAGTTTGACCACGATCAATACCAATTTCCACCGGATGATTTTTCTCGATATGCCGCGTCAAAGTTCCATAACCACCTCCTTGTTTAAATTTGTAACATTTTGAACAATATTTGCATTTAGCTTGCAAATCACCGGAGGGAAGCGTCACCTTGTCGAAGTGTTTGGTGAAGATATCGGATGTCGGGCGAGGCACCGCTCGAGTTTGTCTTTGAGAGGCCGTCAGATCATTCATACTTTCTTGACTTGCATGATGACGTGGTGGTGGTGGTGGTTGTTCAACTTGTTGTCTTTATTGCGCCTCTTGTCGAATTTCTTGAATTTCATCATCGGAATATTCAAGATCAAATCCATCGACATTGAATTGAGGATACTCGACCTCGGGTGGTATGATGCTCTTTTCCTTTCCTTTTTCTTTGTCACCCCTACGACTTGATCCTGCTCCGGACATTTTTAATTGTATAAATATGAAAATAAATCAACCATTTACAATAAACCAATAATCGAAACTTGATATTTTTGATAATTCAAGAAATTAAAAGGAATTGAGAATAGAGAGAATGAAGAGAGAATTGTGTAAACAAAATGAAAGGAGGTTGGAGGTATTTATAGATAAAAAGTAGTTTTTTTTTTTTTTTAAAAAAATAGCCGGTTGACCCGGCGGGTCGGGCGGGTCGACAACGGCCACAAGATCGTGACCGTTGATCTCAACGGCCACAAAATCGTGGCCGTTGAATGATTCAACGGCCACTTGCTAGTGGCCGTTGGATTTAGGCGCCCATCAGTGTCCAACCCGCCGGGTTGGACGGTTCCAACCCGGCGGGTCGGACCCGTGCAACCCGGCGGTTTGACCCGCCGGGTCGCCGGTTTTCCATTAGGAAAACCGGGACCGAACCGCCTAGTGGCCGGTCCGGTCCCGGGTCCAACCCGGCGGGTCGGACCCGTGCAACCCGGCGGTTTGACCCGCCGGGTCGCCGATTTTCCCTTAGGAAAACCGTGACCGGACCGCCTAGTGGCCGGTCCGGTCCCGGTTCCGGGTCGGGTCCGTTGACCCGGTTAACCGGCCCGTTGATCACGAGCCAGATCTGGGCCCAACCCGGCCCTTGTCCAGGTCTACAAGGAGTGTCCTTGGAGTGGCGCGACAGAGTATGATTAGTTAAAATCAGTAGGCCCAAAAGCACTAGACCCACTGATTTTAATCAATCATACTCTATCAATGTTCTATAGTATAAAGATATTTTTATTTATTCAACGCAGTTAATTAATTAATAGTAAATAAATTAAAAACAATATTATTATTATTATTATTATTATTAAATATAAAAAGGCTAAAACCCTAATCAGTGTCCGTGCGCACACAACCGGAAGACATGGGAAGCGACAGCGAGACGGAGAAGTCATCTCTGAAAGAGAAGAAGAAGATTTTGGCTCTCGCCCCAATCGCCAAGCCACTCGCCGGGAAGAAACTCTGCAAACGAACCCTCAAACTTGTCCGGAGAGGTCGCCATTAACCTCTTTTTTATTGTAGATTCTTCTTTCTGATGCATAATGTTGTTTGTTTATATGTTTTTGGAGATTTTTTCTGCCCATAACTTTGTTTTCCGATTAAATTGCAGCTGCGGAGCACAAATGCCTGAAGAGAGGGGTCAAGGAAGTTGTCAAAAGTATTCGCCGCGGCAATAAAGGGTACTTTGTTCTTAAATTTTTTTTTTTGGATAGAGTCAGAAAGCTGTCGAAAACCGCCGAATTTCCTTGTTTATTTGTATTTGTAGAGATGCTGTGGATGGCGATTCAAGATTTTGTCTGTTATTTGACTGTGACACATTATTTTGATATCAATTGTACGTGTGACCATGACAGGTTATGTGTTATAGCCGGTAACATATCGCCGATAGATGTGATCACTCATGTTCCGGTCTTGTGCGAAGAAGCTAACATACCGTATATCTATGTTCCTTCGAAGGAAGTAAGTCTATTTTACTTACTTTCATGTGATATATTACTGTTAGATCTTAATATTGTGCTGTGGCAGTTGTATTAATGTAGTGTTTGAGAGAGCTCCCAAGCACTTCTGAGCTTTTCCACATAATTTTAGTGCTTCTCTCAAACACTGCCTGAGTTTATTTGTCATGTAGAATAGAACCATTAACCATCAAGGGTAAAACATGCAAGGGTTACAGAAGCAAGTGGTCATTGGAGGTCGGAGAACCTGTATTTTTCACAAATGTTGTGTAATCGTCACATATTTATCAGGCATCAAGTTGCTTGAAATCATATCAAATGGGAGAACAGAGCCCATTGACCTAAGAATTCAGACGAAACTATGCATAATGCGATCAAAATTTTCTTTGCTTTGAATAGCACTTTTCCTAGATGTTACTGATTCCTTGGCCCTGGTTTCATTTGTTTTTTCTACCCATAGTCCGATTTTAACATGCTTTTCTGACTCATTGAAAAGATATACACTTGTGGCATGCTACCGTGGCCACCTAGGTATATAATGTTTCCATGATGTACAGTTGATGAAATTGAGTAGAAGTGACATTGTAAGCTGCTTGTTTCAGGACCTTGCAAATGCCGGAGCTACCAAGAGACCAACTTGCTGTGTTCTGGTGCTGACAAAGCCCACTAAGGGGGAACTTGGCCAGGATGAGCAAGAGAAGTTGAAGGGAGACTATGACCAAGTCGCTTCCGATATATCTGAGCTGGCTAACTCAATGTTTTGATGAACTCGAGATTATATATTACGTAGTTAGTTTGTATTCCGCTTCTGTTGAAGGCTGTAAGTTTCATCGTCTTAGCTGTTTCAAGTTACAATCTTTTTTGTGGTTTCGATTCTATCTAAATCATCTTTTACCCTAGAGAGCCTAGCTTCCATGCCGAAATATTGCTGTCTTTGAGTAGTTGAGAAAGAGACGAGAGTGGCTGGTTTTGTATGTTAAATTGAATGTCATTTTGAAATTTAAATTTAAATTACAAAATTAGTAATGTCAGCAAGTGATTTTTCCGGTAGAGTGTTTGCAAAAGATTGATATTTTGTAGGCGTGATTAAATTTATAAATTATAACAAAGTTAAAAAAAAATTAAAAGTAGCTAGTGTTTGGAAATAAATGTAAAAATTTAAAAATCAAAGTTGGGTTGTGATTGATAAACAAGTTATTAGGTTGATTTTAACATTGACTTTTTTTTAAAATCATTTTTGGATAATTATAATCATTATATGATTAGTTTTTAGTTTTGAATTAAATTAAGCATAAATTAATACATAATTTAAGTTTAAAGAACAACAAAAATATCGCATGCCTCGGTTTGATGCTCTGCAAGTATAGGCTAAAGTTATGCTAGGTTCAAACATGATGCGAGTCTTGCCCTGAAATTTAAATTGCCGTAATTTGTATCTCATTTCAAAATATGCAAGAACCAAATTATGTGTTTTCTCGTTATTATTTCTAAATTGTTTTTATTAAACACGTGTTGAATAATATCTTTTTATCATAAATTTGTAAGCAAAGTTATCATCTAAATTAAAATAATTAATATATTATATTTGATTAACTTGACTGGATATAATATTCAAATCGATTAATTTTATTGACCGTAAACGATGGCATGGTATTAAATTAAAATGTTAAATGTTAAAATTGTTAATCTGATATACATACATAATATATTATATTTTTATTTAAGCATTAGCAAATATATTAAATCTTAATTTATAATATTATATTATCTCAAAGAATATCCGAGTCGTCAAAATAAGTAGTGGTTAGAAATTCGATGTCTCCTGTTAATAATTTATCTTACGAGCCTAGCGTACATAGCTTACTCGATATGATCAGCGTGATTTGCAATTGTCATACTCTAGTTTATCCATTGAGCAAGAAAAGTTATAATAGCATATACGTATTAAAAAAACTATTATATTTACTAATTCGAAGATATGGCCAATCCCAAATCGATCAAGTTCACTGTATATGGGAACGGGGTGAAAAAAAGAACATGTTGATTTGACACTGAAGAAATTCTCCTGCTTTTCCATCTGTTATATATCCGTACTTTCAAATTTTGAACCTCTCTGGAGCTCTTTTTCACTTCTACTACATGACCTCCATTTTCACCGAGCCTTTTAGTAGATCCCCCGAATCAATTCATAGATCCACTCGCATTCTCGGTTAAAGCTTTGTTTTCTCCCCATTTAATCATCTTTTGGGTGGTTAAATGGAATTTACTGAAGTTTTCAAGCAGACGGGGCCATGTTCGTTTTCCCCTAATGCAAGGTTTTTGGCGGTTGCTGTGGATTATCGTCTCGTCATTCGTGATGTTCTCACTCTTAAGGTAGCTGCGATTCTATCTTTTTCTGTTGAATTTAATGGGTTTGACTCGATTTTGTAATTTGGTAAAGCTAGGCTCTTGGATGTTTTTTTAAAAAAGAAATTCTTTGAAAGCAAATTTTCATATAATTGGCAGTTGATGCAAATTTTCATGTTTAAGTTGTGGTGGGTTATTGAGTTATGGTTGAGACACTTGAATTTCCCAATATTTTTTGAAGCCAAAACTGTTTATTTTCTAGGATCCTTTAGTTTTTTTTCCCAGTTTACGTTTTGAATTGCTTGAGAACGCCAAAAATGCTTTAATTCCTCATAAAGAGAAAATATAGCTTGCTGAAGTTGCGTGCACATATGCATTCATAGAAGTCCACAGATGATACGATTTTTTGCTACTTTTATTCATTTTGGCATGTGTTAGTCTCTATACCGGTGTTGTTTTCTTTGGAAGGAGTTCTAGCAATCATTCACGAACTGAGTGCTCAATCACAAGAAAGTGATGCTCAGTATGTAAATGTTGCTACCAATATAATGATATTTGAGCAGGAAAATGTTGAGTATAGTCTTGCTTGGAAATCCTTGGGCTGTTCAGGGTTTTAGAGTTGAATTGGTTTTGGTTTTGATATTGATAAATTCAATTTGCAGGTTGTGCAATTATTTTCATGCTTAGACAAAATAACGTACATAGAATGGGCCCTTGATTCTGAATACGTGCTTTGCGGTCTTTTTAAGAGACCTATGATACAAGCCTGGTCATTGACACAGCCAGAATGGACTTGCAAAATAGACGAAGGTCCTGCTGGTATTTCCTATGCTAGGTGGAGTCCTGACAGTCGGCACATACTTACCACGTCTGAGTTTCAGCTGCGGTTAACAGTTTGGTCATTGTTAAATACAGCATGCATACATGTGCAATGGCCAAAGCATGGATCTAAGGGAGTATCATTCACAAAGGACGGAAAGTTTGCTGCGATATGCACCAGACGTGATTGCAAGGACTATGTCAATCTGCTTTCTTGTTATACGTGGGAGATTATGGGGGTTTTTGCAGTTGACACATTGGATTTGACTGATATTCAGTGGTCACCAGATGATAGTGCCATAGTCATATGGGATTCCCCTCTTGAATACAAGGTATTCTTTCTCACTGACATGTCATTGCTCCACGATATGTAGCATCCATTTGAACTGTCGACAAGGTAATTCGCTTGATTATGTCTATACCAAAGTTTCATGCATTTTTTGGTCCTCTATTGATACCAGCGTATCACGTTATTTATATTTCCAGCTCTGAAATTTTCAACTCCATGTGTATATCTGAGGCAGTAAATGTGCATGTGCATAGTCATAATAGAGTAAAAGTAACTTAGTTTTGCATGTGATTTCTAGATGTCCTTGCCCATTTCAGTTCTCCGATAAAATATTTCTGATTTATTTTACACTGGAATTACCTCATATGGTTGTTGAAGGTGAACAAAAATTTTTAAGACTTTTTTGTCGGCATCTTATTAATTTCTGATGTGGATCATGTTTTGTTTTTGTTCCCACGTTAACTTTAATGAGTTGATGTTTTCTTACCTTCTAGAAATGGGGTATTACTTTTGACATCATAAGCAATCTCATGTCATGTCTTTATAATTGTGCAAGATACTGTTCCTCAATGTCCATGCTTAAGTTTGTATGTTGTTACTAGAAAATGATCTTATATTTTTCTCTTTGGGTGTAGGTTCTTATATATTCACCAGATGGCCGGTGTTTATCCAAGTATCAAGCATATGAAAGTGGATTAGGTGTAAAAAGTGTATCTTGGTCACCGTGTAGCCAATTCTTAGCAGTAGGAAGTTATGACCAAATGATACGGGTTTTGAATCACTTGACGTGGAAAGTATTTGCAGAATTTACACATCTATCTACCGTTCGTGGCCCTTGTGCTGCTGCTATTTTCAAGGTTAATCTCTCTTCATTTATTTGACGATCATAGATTGTTATTTTTACTTTTTCTGAAAAACCTTTAAATTCTTTTTTATGTCTATTTAGGAGGTTGATGAACCATTGCAACTTGATATGTCAGAATTGTCACTAGATGATGAATTCATTCAACAAAATGTTGGTAAGTGCTATAGTTGCCCTGAAAATATAGTCAAGATGTTGCTTCATATCACTGGCAATGCAATGTATTTGTGATTGTTGTATTTTTATTGTCACTATTTTATTTGCGAAAGCACCTGGAGCATTTTAAATTAGTTTATAATATATCCAGAAGTCTTCTGATTCTATTATCAGCGACTAAAGACGTATTATGATATTGATATATTTCATACATAAAATTAATAGCATATCATCAGGCATGTCTAAGCTTGAAGGGAAATTTTACAAAATAGCAATTAGACCTTGCTGTGTAATATGGAGTTGAATGTTTGGTGATGCATCGAGCGCATGAACAGAAGATGAGAGTCATAGAGATGATGATATTAAGGTGTATATACAGACATACGAGGTGGACATGATAAGAAACAAGAACGTTACAAAGGAATTTTGGGCTACACCTATTGAGAAAAAAAAAATGAGACACATTTAAGGTTGTATAGACATGTATTTAGGAGGCCAATAAATACCCCTAGTTAGACGATGTGAGACAATGGCAAACACACATATTAACCGAGGAAGAGGGAGACCGAAGAAGCCTTAGTTGACAACGATTAAGCAAGATTAAATTCATTTGAATTGAATATAAATGAGGGTATATAGCTGATCCCACTTAGTAAGAAAGAAAGGCTTGTTGTTGTTGCATACTCAGGTATCATATAAGTGGCTCATCATTCCAGAGTTATCATGTGCATGCTACGGTCAGTTTGGTCCAATCATGTGAGTTTTTACAAACTTTTTTGTAGTTAAACATTGCTTTTCTTAGCAATCAAAGGAGCGAACAAAGTAATTTTCCTTTTTTTTCCCCTTAATTATTACAAACTAAATTTCTCGAGAACGGGCTCCCACTTCATTTTCTGTCCAAGCTGCTCTTAGTTAAGTTAGGTTGCTGTTGATTCTTATTATTAGTTGCTATGAACTAACTACTAAGTTGTGTAGTAAAACAAAGATGGAGATTTCAAAAATGGCCATGGTTACATAAGTTGGCAGTTTCTAAGGCTTTTAACTCAACTTTAAGTTGTTTATTCTCCATTTATGTTGTTTAACTGCATGTTTTGTAATCTAATCGCTGCTGAGAAATCAGTGCGACTGTAAGCATGTTTTTTGTGGAAGCATATTCGTTAAATTTATATCTTTTGGGCTTAATGATATCATTTTTATCCTTGCAGCTTTTAATTTTTTCTTTTTATACCAGAGAGTTGGTCTACAATCTAATGTTTTCCCCTTAACAAATTCCTGCAGATAATGCTCATGAAACGTGTATTCATGTTAGATATGATGTTATGGAACTTCCCATTACTCTCCCTTCCCAGAAGCCTCTAGTGGATAAACCAAATCCAAAGCAAGGAATAGGTGAGACAGAGATCAAAGCAGACTCAATCTTATTTAACTTTTTTATGTATATTGTTGACAACGGATAGTATATTCTAGTATTGGTCTTAGCAGATAGTAAGTCTGTAGGCATCACTTCTGACCCTTTCGTTTACTTCTCGCATTTTGTTTTTGACAAGAATGCTATAAATTGGAATTTTGTTACTCTTGGAGCACAAGTGATGGATGATCTTGCTCTCACATACATTGTCGACTCATATATATCTTTTATCTTTTAACGGTTGTTTCTCTGATCATTATATATCAAAATAACTTGCAGGGCTTATTTCATGGAGCAGTAACAGCCAATTTATATGCACTCGTAATGATAGCATGCCAACAGTCCTTTGGATATGGGATGTGCAGCTACTTGAGCTCGCATCGATCTTAATACAAAAAGATCCTATTCGAGCTGTAGCTTGGGATCCCACCTTTCCACGTCTAGTTTTTTGTACAGGAAGTGCTCAAATATACATGTGGACACCCTCAGGCGCATACTGCATCAATGTGCCCTTTCCTGAGTTTTCTGCACTAGATCTGAAATGGAATTCGGATGGGAGCTGTATTCTTCTCAAAGACAAGGCATCATTCTGTTGTGCCGCTTTGCCCATTTTACAAGAATCAAGTGATTATAGTTCTGACGACTAACGCCTCATCTCACATTATCTTGACTTAATATATGGACATCTGCATGTGGGAAGTTTCTGGATTGCATCATTCCCGGATTCAGCACATTAACTTGCAGATCTTTGTGATGAAAAAGGTAACATGATTCTAACATTTCTTCCTAATCTATTTTGGTTGTATTAATGTAGTATGATTTTAACAGAATCCGTTTTACAAAAACGTGTCTCTTGATTATTTTGTAACTCAATAGTGTCTTTTTCAAGGTTCTTGCATAATTTTGTGGGCGAGTTGAGTGAAATTAATGCAAGTTTCTTCGCGTGTGAATTTTAGAAACTCCTCAAGATTAATGATGGCCACACCTTCAACTTGAAATGGTTGGCCGCGTGAGTTACGCAATCATCAAAACTAATGAGAGATCAACTAAAGTAACTAATGATATCATGGTGCTCATTGTACATCAGGCACCACCATAATGTGCTTAAAATTATCAAAGGATTAAGTAGTTATGATGTATAATCCAAAAGGTGATGAATGGAAATCACACCTATAGATGCACATTATAATTAGGCACAATGTGATCTTAAGATTATGCATTTGGGTCTAAATCCACGTTAAAAGCTATTCAGGTTCATATATACAACTTTCAAAGATTTAATCCTGTCGATGTGAGACATTTAACTGTTTGTTAATAATGGATAATTTGCACAACTTAATATGTAATAATTTAAGCACCTCTGATGTGGTGTTACAAGATATTGGTTTTTGTTTTAAAAAAAAGATAATAATGGTATTTGACATAGGATCTGTTCTTGGAGATACGTCCATATATATGTGGAGCTTAGCTGTACGGATATGTGCTTATCCACACTACATGCCACTTGCAAATTTTAGTGCATGGATACTCGGTAGAGTATGAGAAGGCATATATATCAATATATGTCCTACCACGTGCACATTTAATACAAATTTTTTTATATACATTCCACTCTTTGTCATTATTATTCATTATAATAAATATTCGTCTCTAAGGGTGTTCAAGTCGGTGGAGTAGGTGAACTCTTGGTCAGAGCTCAAAAGTTTGATTTCCCTGTCAACACCTTCTTGGACTAGTCTGTCGCACAGGGTTTCCCCAGTGTGGTTTATCTGACTAGCGTAGTTTGCAGGCTATTGCGTTAGTCCGGGGTTTACTCAGAGCGCATCGAAAAGTAGCGGCTGCGGGTTCCCTAGTCAAAAAAATAAATAAATAAATATTCTGAATTTTAAAAGTAAATGTGAAATTTTCTATGTATTAGCATCCAAAGATTAAGAGCCAAAAGCACGCTTCTTCATAGATTCTATGCTTTTTTGTTTGACTCCAAAGTTGATTGCCCTCTACTCTACGAATCTCTGGTTTTAAATTTGCTTCGTATTTCACTGTATAATAATTGATCAAACTGCACGCGACGTTGATTAAATTTAGATAATATATAGTTTTTACATAGTAGATATATTTTTTTATTCTAAAATTTGCAATATTTTTCTATATAGATTTGTGTTTATATATATTTTTATTTTGTTATAGAAAATAAATATGGGGGTGTATTGTAATCGGAGGAAACAAATGAGTGTGGGCACCAAACCCACAAAATATATATACACTATTTGTCAAATTAAAAAAATCCAAAAATCATTAAATGGACTCATTTCCCCCATAACATATGATACCTACTGCGTTGTCTTCTATTTCTTGTTTCCCATTTTCCCCATAACATATAGATATAAACTTCCAACTGATCAAGATTTCACACTTAATACCAACCAACTATACTATGATTTATATAACAAAATAAGAAGCGTTTCCAATTTTATTGAGAAAGATACTACTATGCTGTTTGTTTTTGGTCATCTATTTTCGATTTTTAAATCATTTTTTTTTAATTTTTCGGATCGATCTCTTTTGGGCAAGGTTAGACGTCATTTTCCATATATTCATTTGTTGGTTTTGACTTTTGAGTTTTGACAAATATATGATTTGGCATGCACGAATGTAACAAATCACACTAATCAAATAACCACAAAAATTAATTTCCAACGGATGAAAATTCATCGAGCAAAGTCTAAACTAACCATCTTTGCCCATAGCTTGCTCTCCCTAAACACTATATTAACTTGACACATAACATTATTAATGTAAGGTGGCAATTAATACAAAGAGAGAACTTCTAGGAAAGGGAGAAGGAAAGTCTTTTTTAAAAAAAATATATTTATTATATATAGAATTTGCGATCGATATTATTCGGTCGTACGGATGTGTAAATCAAGTCAGGCTATAAATCACGATAACCAAATAAATCGTATTATGTAAACCTGATTTGACGTTCGAGAAAGTATTGATTGGAATCATCAAACTTGTTGTCATTGACTATTACTCAATCAAACTTAAAAAAAAATTATAATTTATTATGAGACAATCTTATGTATTTATATATGAACACAATAACGATGTTCGAACCTATAATGAAAGTAATTTTTTAATTTTCATATTTTTTATTTTTTGAAAGATAATTTTCATGTTTTTTCACAAGTAAACTCGTGTTGAAAGCGAAAAAAATATTACTTTTAAAATCTATCTATACATAAGAAGGGAAAAGTTCACTTGATTTCACATCACACTGCACAGTAGGCAAACAGCAAATGCGCGTACGCCAGTGGTAACTGCACGAACCGTAAAAAAGAAAACACCGATTCACCAAAAGCTCTTATATACATACATACAAATACAATGGAGTGCGGACTTGTTCATTTGCTCACAAGTCCACCGCCACGCCAAAGTCTACATACACCGTCTTCTTCCTCTTTCGTTACAGCTGAGAATTTCCTACAATCAACATTTATTGCGGAACCCTTTTTGATTTCTAAGTTTCAATACGGGACGGCGTTATGGTTGCTTAAATTCAAAATTTTATCAGGAACTTTTGTCCGTTGTTGATTGAACGCGAAATTGTCTGGTGTTCTCTTAATTAATCGTCGTTTAAAGGGTGAATGGAAAAGGGAGAAGTAGAGGGAACCGGCGTCGTGACGTCGGTTGGGATGGAAAACGGAGGGG
The DNA here is from genome assembly GCF_033568475.1 of Henckelia pumila. Lineage (NCBI taxonomy): Eukaryota > Viridiplantae > Streptophyta > Magnoliopsida > Lamiales > Gesneriaceae > Henckelia > Henckelia pumila. Next base: position 105,312,261 of record NC_133121.1, read on the forward strand.
AGGATGTATGCTCGGATAAGGAAACAGATGTTTCTTCGGCTGATCATCTTGTTGTGATGGTCCACGGGATTGTTGGAAGGTAGTTTTGTGTTTGTGCGCTCGCGGACTTGTGATACATCATCTTTCTTGGCAAGTTTTAGTAAATTAAGATGATCTATCGTTTGCGAGTTTTGGATTTGTTTTTTTTGTTCATGGGTCATCATTTTTATTGAATCTGGCATTTCTCCCGAAAAGTTGAAAGTTTAGTCAAATGTGCTAAAACTGTGTTTCATTTGGCAAGTTCCGATCTTTATTGTATCATGGCTTTTTTTAAATATCGGTGCTATTCGGTACATGGCTTATCTTTGATAAAGATGTCCCTTTTGGCTGGGTTTAGTTTTACTTGGACGTGCAGATTGTAAGCCATTTCCTATTAATTATTGTTTTGGAATATAGTAAACATGCCACGAGTTTGAGCGGTTCTCGTTGCAGATAATATTATGAACTCGTTGTTCTTTGTGAAAATGTGACATTCATCGAGTTCTTACTTGATTCTGATATCTCAGGGCCTCAGATTGGAAGTTTGGCGCAGAGCAATTGGTCAAGATGCTTCCTGATAAAGTTTTTGTTCATTGTCAGTGGTTGATTTTTGCAAGTTTGCATAATGCAAGCATTTTGAACTTTGTCAGGCATATTTGCAAGTTCTTTTTTTATATGTTCAATGCTCACAACCGTTTACCTTGCTCCCTTCGAAAAGGAATTGAGAAGAACCCTTTCATTTTCTCATTTGTCAGTCACCTGTACGCCAAGCCATCATTTATTAACTACGTAGGTTTAGGTTAGAAACTTTATATGATCATAGATGATATGTATTGTCTAATACTGTATTGTTTCTTTTGTTACCACCTGTATTTATGGCGGTGGTGTGATTCTTCGAGGAACCTAATATCACACGGAAAGAGCATTCTGGATTAGCCACAAACTCGCACACCTTTTCTTCTGCTGTCCGATTCATCATAAAAGGGCTAAATTTTTTACTTGTCTTAACAATGGCTATTGAATATTTATTTCTCTTATATGGTGTTTTATGTTCCACCGATAGTGAAACTATCATCACAATCATTTGTTTCTAATGCGACAATTTCCTTTTTTTATTTGAAATCCTTTCATGTCTCATTAACAGATGGTTTTGGTTTCAGAAGGAAAAACAAAGAAAAGTTAACATTTTATTTAGCCAGCAAGAAGCACCATGAACTCTATCAATTATTTGGAATCTTTTTAGCTAATTCCTTTCCATGGAATATCATCCGATTTGCAGGTAGTGAAAAAAATATGGCATCATTGACATTAGATGGCGTGGATGTAATGGGCGAGCGATTGGCGGAGGAGGTACATTCTTGCTCTACTTAACTTTTTTTGTTTTTTTCAGTCTAATCTTGTGAAATATGATGTGCAAAATTGATCCTGGATACCAGCATTTTGATTCAAACTTTGACATGCCATTCAGGTCCTTGAAGTGGTCAAAAGGAAGCCTGGTTTAAGAAAAATTTCTTTCATTGCACATTCTGTGGGGGGACTTGTGGCAAGATATGCCATTGGGAAATTATATAGACCATGGGGGAGTAGCACGGAAGAGGTATCAGTCAATGAACATAAGGAAAAATTAAGAGGTACAATAGCTGGTTTGGAACCTGTGAACTTTATCACTCTTGCTACGCCGCATCTTGGTTCTAGGGGTAATAAACAGGTATATTTATTTGATCATTGCATCATCTATTGTCTTTTGGTTGATAAAAAATTATTAAATATTAATTGAATGATGGAATGCGCTGCAAAAAGCTCAGGTCACAATATTATCAACCTATATGCTTGTGTTAGATTTTGATACGGAGTGGTTATAGTGCTGGGCTTGAGCAAAGAGATCTCGTAAGGATGCAATAGTAGTAGGACTTAAAGAGGATGCAATAGTAGTAGGACTTAAATTGGACATTGGTGGTGCTGCTCTTTCAATTCATTTTCAGCTTGGAACTTGGTTTCTGAAATCTCCTATGAATTTCGGGCACAAGATCCTGAATGTGCTGGGTAATCAATCTATCGAATGTTGTGGAAGTTTAACCTATAATTTTTCGGTGGAAAATAATGGCTTTTTTAACATGATTTACTTATTCTCACACCCTTAACATATTTCAAAATTGTCATTTTAGCTGGGCCGCTGGGGATTTTTTGTTCAAAGTTTGTTTAGGCCTTTGAGGACAGGACTTGAGTGCGTATATGATGCATTTTATGGTGTAACCTATGTAGTGCCTAAAAAGAGCCAGTTGCAATCACGTTTAAGTGTCATGGATATAGTATAAGAGATGATTATTATCTTCTTGTTAGTCTCCAGTAAGACAGCCAGGGATAAGTAATTTGGTGTGGGATTAAGGTCTATATTTCAGAGTTTTAGGCAGAAAAATTGTTGCAGAGTTTTCTTCTATTTCATCTATATGGATGCTGAATTTTCCAAATTTTTCCTTGATTCTTGTTCTTAGTCACTGGATTGCTTTGATTATTTATGTTGGGTGAATTTCAAATCCACCCCTTGGTTACATTATGTAGATGCAATAGTAATTGAGATGGATTTGAAATAAATCCAAGATTTGCAAATTTTTCTTGGGTATATTTTAAATAAATCATTCAAATCTTTCCCTAAATCAAGTATGTCTATCTAATTCAAACTTTTTCATCAAAGTGCAATCTTAAATTTCTTCATTTGTCAGGTACCTTTTCTTTTCGGCGTACCCGCTTTCGAGAAAGTTGCTGGTCTTGTGATTCATTTGATATTCAGAAGAACTGGCAGACACCTTTTTCTTAATGATTGTGATGACGGGAAGCCTCCGCTGCTAAGACGCATGGTGGAAGATAACGAAGAATATCCATTCATGTAGGTTTCTCCATCTCATGGACTTGAGTTTATTGGCTTGAATACCTGGTCTTCGCTATCATATAAGACTGGATAAATACGTGAATACTGTTTTAGCTGTAACACAACTCATCCATCCTGCCATGCAGGTCTGCTTTACGATCTTTCCAGCGTAGAGTGGCGTATGCAAATGTTGGCTATGACCGTATCCGCAACTTAGTTGACACTTAAAGCATTGACATTTGATGCTGATTAACCCGTCTATTGTTTATACCTAGTAGATTCAATGTCTTCCTAACAGATATCGTTTAGATATAGTAGGATGGAGAACATCATCAATTCGGCGCAATAGTGAACTTCCCGAGGTATCATCAATTCATCTTCAATACGCAGTTGTAATATTTTCTTTATGGTAATTTCAGTTGTATAACATTTAACCTTATTTTTAGTGGGGGGATTGCGTGGACGAAAAATATCCTCATGTTGTGTATGAAGAGCTGTGCAAAGCATGTGGGGCAGAGCAGGGTGAGTCTCTGAAAGAAGATGATGGTTTAGATAAGCTAGAAGGTTAGTCACGTCCTATTCTATTTAGTAGGAGGGTCTGTTGTCGTTGATGCTTATTATGGACTAGAAATATTTTCACCGAACATGACACAGCATAAATTATTGATTGAACTTAGATGACGGGTTATATTTTGCCAATCGAACATCTGTTCGTGTTTCACAACTTCCTCGTTTATGCGCGACGTAAGTTGATCATGTTGAAAGTAGTGTTATCTTATTCAGGAGAGCTGGTAAATGGCTTATCTCGGCTGTCATGGGAGAAAGTAGATGTCAGCTTCCATAAAAGCAGGTTGAAATATGCTGCCCATTCCCTTATTCAGGTCTGCTGTTCAATAAGACTCCTCCAACCTCTGATTTTCTTGAAATGCAGTCTCCATATTTCTGTTTCAGAATAATTTATTTTCATTCCCCCTAACTTTGGGTCGTCGCTTTTTTGGTTGGAAATCATGTTTAGTCGTTTTTCATACAAATAGTTTAGGTATTTTGGCTAGAATTTCTAAATTTGTAATGGATTACTCTTTATCAGATTTGTTAATAATAGTTCAGTCTAAGCTTAAATTATCTCAAGTTGTGTCAAATTTCAATTGTAGTGTTTTTTTTAAGTACAAATTGCATCGAATATCGAAATTACATCATATCGTAGCACTAAAGAGTGAAATTTGCCCGCACAACCGACGGGCTTGAGCATGAACTCGACACTTGCTTGGCTTCGAGCTAAGAAAGTAGCTAAATCTACCTAAATAAATTAAGAAATCTACCCGCAGTCAGCGGGAATCGAACCTGAGACCTCGTGGTCTCAGGGTTTCAGTCTTGACCACTAGGCCAAGACCTCATTGGCTTCAATTTTAGTGTCGTAACTGTGGTAATGGTATATTTTGGTGGAAGAAAAATAAGAATATATATGGGAAGTGCTAAAGCTTCTTTGAACATTGAGGTTTATGTCAGTTTTATTGATGTGTGACAATTTCCTATGGATACACTGCAGGTCAAGGATGGACACATGCTTTCGGAAGGCGCTGATGTGATCCAACACATGATCAATCATTTTCTTTTGTAGGACTCCAAAAAGTATATATGTATACTGAATTATTATCTCTAAATCGTCCTCATCTCTGTATGACTATATCATAAATTATCATTTATTGATTCCACGAGGCAAAGTTTTTATCAATTTATATAATTTCGTCTTTGTAAAGTGCTTCTGAGTTTTCGTATCAGATTTTTCTCTGGAAAAATAAACTACGGATTTCTTGTTAGATTTTTAAATAGCCATTCCATTAAATCGGCCCCTATTTTATTTTTGTTGAGTTATGATGTGTGTGCAATGAATATGACAAACCCAATCATGCGTTGTTTTTTAAATTGTAAAATTATTTGAAATGCACTAATGAAATGATTTTTTTTCATTTAAATAGTTTTGTGATTTCAAAACAAACATTCTTCATTTTGCATTAAAACTTTTCTTTGATTTAAAGAAACATGCCTGTTTTTCTCCTTGAACTTTCAAAATGAGAAACCTGATTTTGATGGCGTTTTTTTTAAAAAAAAATTAAAAATATCTTCACATTTTAGTTTTTTCATGAAATTTGAATATTTCGATTTTTTTTAAAATAATAGAATGTGTTATGTTAAACAAATGGCATTTGTGACTTCTGAGCATTCATGGCTTCGACCACATCTGATGTCTATCGAATATCATAATCTGTCCCATAAGGGCTTGTTTGGTACAAGTGCAAATAATACTTGTATAACTTGTCCTATCTAATTTTTCGTTTTTCTCGTCGTACTATTTATCCATCTATTAATTATTTATTTTACATCAATCAAATCATTAATCATTTATTTTATATCAATCAAATCATTGAATTTAAATTACTATATTACCCTTATAAATAATATTATTCATATTTTATTTATTTTTAAAAAGGACAAAATGGTAATTTATCATTTTTATATAAAATTCAATCAATCAAATCACATAAAATATAATCTATCAATCAAATCAAATATTATATTAACTATCATTTTTTATTTATTTTTTTATTATATTATATTACTTATCCAAATATTAATTATCCTATCCTAGAACCAAACGGTACCTAAATGTTGCTATACATGCATATATACCGAAAACTAGGACCATTCTCAACTATTCTAAATAACTGTTTGAGCTTATAAGTAACGTACAAGAAAAGCTAAGAATCAAACAATGGAAACACGCTCCCCGTTAGATTGGCCAGAAAGAAATTGTCGAGAGCATTTTTTCCAGTTTTGGGGCGACAAATTTAAATCCATCTCCCAATGATGATTCTTGACTCTAACATAGAAAACACAAACTTACAGATTGCAAAAAAAAAAAAAAATACAACCAATTTTCATCAATATGAATGCTATGAACTTGCGACGGAACAATGTTTCTAATGTCTGGAAATAAGAGACAAAGTAGCTTAAACATGAAGGGATGGCGCGGGTAAAGAAATTGTTGGGTCGATCAATCTGAGTATATAATTATTGATTTTATGCTTTAGTAATTTCAATTAAATTAAGAGTGCAATCTTGTTCTTTTAGTGGAGTAGAATAAGATTAATAAATTATCTTGATTAATCATGAGTTGATTAGATCAAATTAATTTATTGGAGCTTAATTTAATTGGGTCCGATCAGGTCCCTTTGGTGGCTCAAATATAAACTCAAATAAATTATATGAGTTATAATTTATGAAACTCGTAGAAATAAATTAATATGATTATAGTATCTTTATCTATGGAAAGTTTGAATTAAAACTTTACCGATACGATAAGATTTGATACGATTGATAATCTTTTAATTTATGAAAAAGAGATAATTTCATTTTTGAATTTATCTTATCTTTCTAGACTACTTGATAAAACGTAGTCTGACAGAAAGTTGTTACCACGTACAAAAAATCCTACGTTTGAGTTTGAGAGAACACCAGAGAAGGCTTGAAGGTTTGAAGCGCTGAGTTGCACATCTGTTGCAGACAAGCCAACGTAAAGCACGCTTCAAGGGTAATCTCAATTCCTTTGTGTGGTAAATTAATTAATTCGTGTTAAATACGTGAAACAATCATGATCCTGTTTTATGAGATTATTGGAATCACATAAAATTAATTTTTGTGATTCGATTTTCTCAGTCTTGGCTAACATATGGTATCAGAGCCACGGGTTTTGATAGTGTTTTGCGTATTTCGAATTAATTAATTTTGTATGCATGTTTTAGTTAAAAGCGGTGTTAGATTTATGTGATTATGGTTTGGATGAATAAATATAATTTTTTGAACAGTTTATGGCCCTAGATTTTGGTGAAATTGTATTTCGTAATTATCGAGTCTGTAACCAAGGGGGTGGATTACGGCTCCATGTTTTCCCTTGTTTATTTTATTACATTTTTTATTGTAATTTTCGAATTTGGAGCTTTCTGAAAATTTTTGGATCAATCGGAGGGTCAATGTGCAATTTCGTCCAAAGTAACCAGGGACCAGACTGCATCTTCTTCATTAATCAAGGACCTGTTCTGCAATTTACGAATTCCTCCATGGAAGCTCTAGATGTGATCGAAGAAGCAAGCCAAACCGTTTCAAAGCCTAGGGAAACCTTCCTAGATGTCACGCGGCTTTTCTAATGCGTTGAAAAACCAGATCGCAGGCGGGAGGAGAAGGCACGATCGTGGCTGTGCTGGATGGGGAAAATCGCGACCGGTTGCTTCGAATTCGAAGCAATAGAGAAGTCACGATGGTTTCTCCGTGTGTGGCGCAGCGACGAGCTAGGTGTTGTTCACAACCATTTCCGGCGAATTTCACAGGCGGCGGCAGCGGTTTGGTGGACATGGCGGCGGCGTGGCTAGGGCAAAAGAGAGATCCGGGTTATGGGTCGCGGGTTTGGTCCATGGATTTTCGGGTCATGGACCATGAACCGGGTCGTGATTCATGGGTTTTCTGTTGGCCTTGGGTCATTGCCTTGAGTCAAATAAAGACTGGGCTGGACACAAATATTTAAATTGAAGGATTGGACCAGTTTGTGGTTCAATTAATTTATTTATATTTTTGTGTCTAGGATGAGCCATAAATTTGTTCTTGTTTAATTATTGCTTATTGATTTAATTATTATGTGCATTATATGTCATTCATGTATCATGCCATGTAGATTGCATAAACACCGCTTTAGGTACTACATTGTCATGCATAAAATAAGATTTTATTTATTTTCTATATTTATATATAGAAAATAAATTTTTGATTAATAATTGAACTATTTTATGAGTTAAAATAGTTAGGATATTATTAATCGGATAAAACCCAAAATTTTATTTATTTTCTATTTTTATGTATAGAAAATAAATTTTTGATTAATAATTGAACTATTTTATGAGTTAAAATAGTTAGGATATTATTAATCGGATAAAACCCAAAATTATTTTTCAAAAATATTAAGTGTGAGGGGTGTATTTTATATGAGCTCATGGTCTCCCTTATTAGTTCATTAGTAAGAATTTGTATATGCCTCGTGCCAATTTTCATTGGTCTCCCTATAGGAGGGCTGGACTATTTCGGTTACTTGATTGGACCCGACATGGTGATAATTTTTTAAAAGTAAAATTAATTTTGATCACCCTATTGGTGACATAATTAATTAAGTACTTGAAAAATAATCAATATAAGGGTATACACTTAAGTCAATAACATTGTGAGATATTCCTATAGAATAGTCAAACAATGTATTTTTTATGGCCAAAAATCAAGCAATACAAAATTAATATTGCATGAGATGCTAGATATATTGAATTTAGTGGGAGGGTCCCAGCCTAGCTATAAATCGTGTTTACTTTTCCTAAAGAAGAGTATAATTTGATTTTGGAGTTTTAGGTCATTGTTGTGTTGTAAGTAGTTTTTGGGTCTACTAATGCATTTTTTTTTTTTTTTTGCATAACACATGTCATTTTATTTATTTTATGTGTTGCTCATTTAATTTATTTTAATTTCAGAAAAATGTCTTCAAACTCACTATCACTGTCCATGCTTTTAACAAACAACCAACTAGTTGGGGAAAATTACATTGATTGGAAACGCAATTTGATGATTGTCTTAACTGCGGAGAAACATAAATATGTGCTTACTGAAGAATGTCCCTCGGTGCCTACGGCGGAGTCCACTGCTGCACAAATGCAGGCTTATGATAAGTGGGTCCGTTCTGATGAGATGGCTCGTTGCTATATTTTGGGATCCATCTCAAATGTGTTGCAACAAAAACATCAGAATATGGAAACCGCGGTAAAAATCATGGAAAGCCTTCAGGAAATGTTTGAGCATCAAGGACGTCAGGCATGTCAAGCAGCCATTAGGAGCATTATGAACATGCACATGAAACCTGGGATGCCCGTGAGAGATCATATGCTTGCATTGATCGGTCAATTCAATGTGGCTGAGGTTTTAGGGGCTGAAATCAAATCAGAGACTCAGGTTGACATGGCACTTGAGACTCTCCCTGAGATGTTCTCACAATTCAAGGTTAGCTATAATATGAACAAGCTAAACATGTCCTTGACTGAGTTGATGAAGAAACTCCAAAATGCTGAAAGTGTTCTTAAAACTCAAAGTGGTGATGCACTTGCTGTTGCTTCTGTTGGACCATCCTATTCCAAACCGAAAGGTAAATTTGGAAATAATAAGAGGAAGAAGCCCAACAAGAAGGGTCCACAGCAAAAAGCAAAGAAAGTCAAAATAGATGGCAAACCCAAAGGAAAATGTTTCCATTGTGGAGAGAAGGGTCATTGGAAGAGGAACTGCCAAGGATACCTAGCTTCCAAAAAGCAAAGAGGTGGTGAGTTATCATTTATTGAGTCTTATTTAGTGGTTGATTCTACTGATACTTGGATTGTAGATTCTGGAGCCACTAATCATATATGCAATTCATTGCAGGGGGTTCCAAGTAACCAAGGAGCTCAATGAAGGGGAACATACTTTTAGAGTTGGCACAGGAGCTGTGGTATCTGCAAGAGCTGTTGGAGTCGTTTATCTTTATTTTCAGAATAATAAACATTTGGTTTTGAGAAATTGTTATTATGTTCCTGACATTACTAGAAATTTGATTTCTGTTGCTTTATTGTTTAGACAAGGATATTTTGTCCATTTTTCACAAATGGTGGTTGATATTTCCTTGAATAAAGCTCATATATGCAAAGGACATTTGAATAATGATTTGTATGTCTTAAAACCCGTTGACAGCTCTTTGTATCACACGCAATCCAACAAACGAATAAAATTATCTCCCACTAATGAAACTTATTTGTGGCATTTGAGGCTTGGTCATATCAACCTTAATAGGATTCAAAAGTTGGTAAAGGATGGTCCTTTAAGTGATTTAAAGGTGGAATCCTTGCCTGTATGCGAATCTTGTTTGGAGGGTAAAATGACTAAGATGTCCTTTAAATCTAAAGGACATAGAGCCAATGAAGTTTTGGAATTAGTGCACACTGATGTATGTGGACCAATTAGTGTTCAAGCTAGAGGCGGATTTCAGTACTTCATCACCTTCACTGATGACTACTCTAGATACGGTTATGTTTACCTAATGTCCCACAAATCTGAAGCTTTTGAAAAGTTCAAAGAATTCAGAAATGAAGTGGAAAAACAATTAGGTAAGAGCATAAAAACACTTCGATCAGATCGAGGTGGTGAGTATCTATCCAGTGGCTTTAGAGCATACTTATCAGATAATGGGATTTTATCCCAATTGAGCGCACCATATACTCCTCAACAAAATGGTGTCTCGGAAAGGAGAAATAGGACTTTGTTGGACATGGTTAGATCCATGTTAGGTTTCTCTATGCTCAATACATCTTTTTGGGGATATGCTATTCAAACTGCAATATACTTATTGAACATGGTTCCTTCTAAGTCTGTCTTTAAGACACCCCTAGAAATGTGGAATGGGCGTATACCCAATCTAAGACATATTCGGATATGGGGATGTCCTGCGTATGTGCTCAAGAGAAAGATGGATAAAATGGAATCTAGATCAGAAGCATGTGTGTTTGTTGGATATCCTAAGGGAACGAGAGGATACTACTTCTATAGTCCTCAGGATAAGAAGGTATTTGTGAGTACAAATGCAACCTTCTTAGAGGACAGATACATAGAAGATCGTGAATCAAAGAGTAAGGTTCTTTTGGAAGATATTGTTGAAACATCATCTACTCCAGAGATCCGCACTGAACCTACTCAGTTTGATTTCACATCTATACCACCATTAATCATTGTTTTTCGAACAACTGATATGGTGGAAGATAATGTTCCTAATGTTAATTCACCTCACCGTACCGACATGGAGAATGAGGCACATGGTGAAGAAGCAAACTCAAGGAACCAACAATCAAATCCAATCAACCAAGAACCTCCACGACTTAGACGTAGTGAGAGGGTCATTCGACCACCTTCTAGATACTTGCTCTATGGAGAGTTCTTAGAGGCAGTCTCTATAGAACAAGAGGAGGATCCCATTACGTACAAAAAAGCTATGGAGGATATAGACGCTGACCAATGGAGGAGTGCTATGGACTCAGAAATGCGATCCATGTACACTAACTCTGTCTGGGATCTTGTAGATATGCCTGAAGGGGTAAAACCTATTGGGTGTAAGTGGGTCTACAAGAGAAAGAGAGGAATAGATGGAAAAGTAGAAACCTTTAAGGCTAGATTAGTAGCTAAAGGTTTTAGCCAACGAGAAGGAATCGATTATGAAGAAACCTTCTCACCTGTGGCTATGGTAAAGTCTATTCGGATTCTCTTATCCATTGCAGCTCATTTTGATTATGAGGTGTGGCAAATGGACATCAAGACAACATTTCTAAATGGAAATCTTAAGGAAAGCATTTATATGATGCAACCAGATGGTTTTATCCAAAACGGTCAAGAGCATAAAGTATGCAAACTTAAAAGGTCTATTTATGGACTTAAGCAAGCGTCTAGATCTTGGAATATCAGATTTGATCAAACTGTGAAGGATTATGGTTTCGATCAAAATCTTGATGAGCCTTGTGTCTATAAGAAAGTTTTAGATGACAAGGTGATTTTTCTCGTGTTATATGTGGATGACATCCTACTGATTGGAAATGATGTGGGGGTGATGACATCTGCTAAGAGATGGTTGGCTCAATATTTTGATATGAAAGACTTGGGAGAAGCAAATTTTGTTCTAGGTATCCAGATCCTTCGGGATAGGAAGAACAGGCGGATTGCCTTATCTCAAGCTTCATACATTGATAAAATATTGGTGAGATATGCAATGGAAAATTCCAAGAAAGGTCAAACACCTTTTAGACATGGAATTCACTTGTTCAAGGACCACAATCCTAAGACTCAAAGTGAAATAGAATACATGAAAAGAGTTCCATATGCTTCAGCTGTAGGAAGTCTTATGTATGCTATGCTATGCACTCGACCAGATATTTGTTATGCTGTTGGAATTGTTAGTAGATATCAGTCAAACCCAGGACCAGAGCATTGGACTGCTGTAAAGCATATTCTCAAGTATCTTCGTCGAACTAGAGGGAATATGCTTGTTTATACAGCTTCTGAGTTGGCACCTGTGGGATATACTGATTCTGACTTTCAAGCTGACAGAGACTCTCGTAAGTCTACATCAGGATCTGTGTTCACATTGGGTGGTGGTGCCGTTATTTGGAGGAGTATCAAGCAATCTTGCATTGCTGATTCCACTATGGAAGCGGAGTATGTGGCGGCTTGTGAAGCAGCAAAAAAATCCGTTTGGCTGAAAAAGTTTTTGCTCAGCCTCGAGGTTGTTCCTTCTGCATCAAATGCCATTACTTTATACTGTGATAACAGTGGTGCAGTGGCAAATGCAAAAGAACCCAGAAACCATCAACGTGGAAAACACATTGAACGAAAGTATCACTTAGTGAGAGATATCGTTCAACGAGGGGATGTGAGAGTGTGCAAGATAGCATCTGCTGAAAATCTTGCTGATCCGTTTACTAAAAGCTTACCTGCTAGAGCTTTTGAGGAACATATTCAAAATATGGGAGTGTTGGACATGTCTCATTTACTCTAGGGCAAGTGGGAGAAGAATGTTTAACAGTATTTGCCCATCGAGTAATTTCTCATGTATTATGACATTTTGAAATTATAATAATGTTTTATTTATTTATTCTTAAATAAATTGTTTTGAGCAATGCATATGTTCATTGAATTGTTGTATTATTATAAATTGAGTGTTTATGTTGTTAAACACAGAAAGATTCAATTTATAATTCAATTAATATTTTTAATGTCCACGATCGGAAAATAAATATGGACAAATTATTTTGACAAGATCGTTTCAATTTTATTGAAGTCTATCTTTGACTTGGTAATAAAATTGGAGATATATTTTGATGTATTTAACTGGACCACGTGAGATTTGAATTTGAATTGACCATACTAATTCAAATCCACTAGGTTATCGTACATAGCACCTTAATCCTGAGCGGGTAATGAACTTTGATTACTAACTTGAAGTTCTTTGAGACATCAATGAGTGAGATCAGACCATTGATCAATATATCGATGTTTTGGGAATCAAAGTGAAATAACAAAGAACATATATTCGCAAGATGGAATCCGTCACCTACATGATCATGAACTCACGAGTTCTTCTAAAAAACAGTAAAATCTGAGCTCAGTAATTCAATATTATTTGTTGAATTAATTATGTGATGCGATCACATGTGACTGTCAAATAGAAGATGAGAGTGAGTGGTTATGAATATCTAATATAGGCAACATGGTCATGGTATCCTATTTTAGATGTTTTAGTTGATCGACGGGGGTGATATGTTGGGTCGATCAATCTGAGGATGTAATTATTGATTTTATGCTTTAGTAATTTCAATTAAATTAAGAGTGCAATCTTGTTCTTTTAGTGGAGTAGAATAAGATTAATAAATTATCTTGATTAATCATGAGTTGATTAGATCAAATTAATTTATTGGAGTTTAATTTAATTGGGTCCGATCAGGTCCCTTTGGTGGCTCAAATATAAACTCAAATAAATTATATGAGTTATAATTTATGGAACTCGTAGAAATAAATTAATATGATTATAGTATCTTTATCTATGGAAAGTTTGAATTAAAACTTTACCGATACGATAAGATTTGATACGATTGATAATCTTTTAATTTGTGGAAAAGAAATAATTTTATTCTTGAATTTATCTTATCTTTTTAGACTACTTGATAAAACGTAGTCTGACAGAAAGTTGTTACCACGTACAAAAAATCCTACGTTTGAGTTTGAGAGAACACCAGAGAAGGCTTGAAGGTTTGAAGCGCTGAGTTGCACATCTGTTGCAGACAAGCCAACGTAAAGCACGCTTCAAAGGTAATCTCAATTCCTTTGTGTGGTAAATTAATTAATTCGTGTTAAATACGTAAAACATTCATGATCCTGTTTTATGAGATTATTGGAATCACATAAAATTAATTTTTGTGATTCGATTTTCTCAGTTTTGGCTAACAGAAATCATTAGCTTTGTACCTCAGCAAGCTAGGCAACAAATTGATGTTTTAAAAAATTAACAAGATATCAATAAATCCATCAAGAATATGAACTAAATCACAAACCCAAACACACAAAATCATGAAAGAAAAATTTCGAACCTTAGTTTTACCTTTGGGGATGAAAACCCATGTTCTAAGACAAAGAACACAATCCAATGCCATGGCCATTAGCTGAAATTTTCTTTGCACTTTTGACTCTCAGATGTCATTCTCAAATCTGAAAGTCTCATTCTTTAAACTTATTTTTTATATATTTTGTGGGATTTTAGATAGAAAAATAAATGTATGATTAGAATTTGGACTTCCTGATTAAATAAATGAAAGTAAATTTCATATATTATCCTTGTGAGAAGAGTGATGGTGTAATGGTCATATATTTATCAGCATCATCATTAATGAAATGGACCAAACATGTGTTGTATTTTGCAGCCCCTCAGAAAGAAAGAGAGAATGGTTGTCCATTTATTTGCTTCCTCGTACGACGACTCAAGGGGGTCTGAATTTTGGGACTTTGGCTTATTTCATAATCATATTTTTGAAGCATTTTTAACATCCATGTTTGTAATAGGAAATGTCAGATTCCACGCTCTTATTACATGGTGATTCTATGCTACACCGGGTGAAACACTCACTAATTTTTTTAAGATGTTCGCGCGAACATCTCCCTAAATGACAAAAAATATCATGCTAAATGACAAAAAAAGTACACGCGGGGGGGGGGGGGGTCCACATGATTTTTTTTAGCAAGATGTTCGCGCGAACATCTTAATAAAAAACACAAAAAGAGTGTATCTCACCCGGTGTAGCATAGAATCACCCCTTATTATATACCTTTGATTTTGTACTTGAAAGATTAAATTCTCAAAAACTGATGGCGATTTCACAGCTATCCTGTCCAATAATTGTAGTAGCCCGTAACCAAAATCAATAATTAAAGGATTAATGCTAATTAAATAAATTGGGTATCGGACGGATCGGAAGCTCCGATGAGCGATCGGAGGCACCGATCGATATTACGTCAGGCATGACGTGTGGCAAGATCGGAAGCTCCGATCACCCCTATCCGGAGTCAACAAGTGATATTTTGACACGTGGCAGATCAGGATCTTCGAAAGCTCCGATGGCAGGATCGAACGTTCCGATCGAGGTTCGGACGTTCCGATCAAGGATCGGAAGTTCCGATCGTTGTCTATAAGTAGAGGGCCAAGGCTTCATTTCCAATTGTCAATTCCGAGTATTTCCCTCTCCTTTCTAGTCTATTCGAGTTGTTCTAGCCTTCCTAGGCTTGACCCGGCGGTCGGCGAGGCGTTCGGTAGTCGTAGCGGAGTTGTGTCCAAGTTCTGGAGGCATCGACATCAAAGGGCTAACGACGGACGAAGGTATAGCTTTTGCTTCCTATAAATATTTAGGAGTATGCAATAGCTTAGTTAAGGCTTTTAGAGCGCTTTAATGATAGTAGTATCATTTGGCAGTGTAGAGCAGACTATAGGCATGGACCTAGAGTTGGTAGAGCTTGCACTGATTTGAGGTACGGAAGTACTGTTCGAGATATCCTGACTGAGTATGCATGTATTATGTGACTGCATGGTTTATATGTCATTGATTTATGCTGCATTCATTTGCATACTGAGCTATCTCCTTCGAGATGTCTGTTAGTAGGGTTTTTCCCTATCCTGTTAGTGGTTGGACTTCCATCGATTTGGGTCCAGCATATCCACTGGTATTATGGTATGGGAGCCACCTCCTGAAGCGACGGCATAGTGTGCTACATACCAGGGCCCGGTCTGTCTCTGTTATCTGATCCTTGACCTCGAGTTTATAGGGAGTTCACTTTGCATGCATGTATACTCATACTCTCGTACTGAGCATTTTATGCTCACGTCTCGTACTCTGTGTTTCTGGACACCCTATTCCATGGGGCAGGTTTGCGATTGGACGAGGAGGGTGGATCCAGGAGGGGCTAGTCAGTGGTTGACCAGCTGGAGCTTCGTCTAGGTTTTATTATTGTTGTTTGGGTTGATACAGCTATTCGATTTGGTTGTATATTATTTGGATAAATTACAGATTCCTTTACTTGGGATTGTATAATGTATTTGGTTTCCGCAGTTTTATTCTGATATCTGTTTAATTAAGTTAATTGCATGCCTAAGTTCTGTTTAGTAGGTGATCCGGGTAAGGGTCACTACATTTATGGTATCAGAGCATGCATAGTATTCTTGGGATTTAGACTCTGCATAAGGTAACCGTGAGGTATTTTGTAGATGGAAAATCGTGATGACCAGAGTTCTCATGGCAGTATTGGTGGGCGTTGGGGTGATGCCGACCGGGAGCCTCGTCGAGAACGGCGTCATCGTCATCTTGACGACGAGCGTTTCACTGTGCGTCGATTCTTAGCTATGGGTCCTAAGCCCTTAGTTGGAGGTGAGTCTCCGAAGGATGCGGAAAATTGGTTAGACCGCATGGAGACGACTTTTCAAACTTTCCACTGCACCGAGGAGCAAAAGATGGAGACCCTTGGCTATCTTTTGGATGGGCGAGCCCGTAGGTGGTGGAGGTTTACTTCTGCACCCTTTATTGCGGCGAGAACAGTGGCCACCTGGGCCGAGTTCCGCACAGCTTTCCAAAAGCGGTACTTTCCTCCTGCACTCCGTCAGTCGAAGGCAGGCGAGCTACTGAGTCTGCGATAGGGAGCCATGTCTATTGATGAGTATCAGCAAAGATTCTTTGATCTGCTATCCTATTGCCCCGAGATTGTTGATAGCTCAGAGATGAAGTATAATCTGTTCCTTTAGGGCCTTAACCCTGAGATCCATGACCGTGTGGCGGTTGACGACGACATGTCCTACGAGGGTTTGGTGAGTCATTGTCACCAGGCGGAGGACAACATTCGGCGGAACAGGTCTTTCCCTCAGTCGAGGCATGCTAGTTCTTTGGGTCCCCGTGCCCAAACTTTCAAAAGTCTGGATCTACTTCTTCTTCCTCTGGCTCTGCTGGTGTTGTCCGTTACGGTAATAAGGACAAGTGTGATCACTGTGGGAAGAACCATCCATCCGACAAGTGCCGTAGAGCTTCTGGAGCTTGTTTTCATTGTGGAGAGACTGGTCATATCCGGAGGGATTGTCCACTGTCTGGGGGAGGCGGTTCTGGTTTTGGTTCTGGTTCAGGATCGGGTTCTCAGGCCACCGTTCAGCAGAGGTCGCAGGGACAGCCTGCTGGGAGTTCTCATTTGAGGCCACGAGCTTCTGGCCAGGTGTTTGCCTTGAGGCATGATCAGGCTATGGAGGAGAATGAGAAAGTCATCGCAGGTACATTTCTGCTTTATGGTATACCTGCTCTTGTACTTATTGACACTGGTGCATCTCATTCCTTCATTTCTGCACGTTTTGTTAAGAGACATAAGTTACCATGCATTGCACTAGATGTAGTGATGTCTGTTTCTACTCCGACGGGCCAATCTGCTTTGGCTAAGCGTCTAGTGATGGGTTGCCCTTTAGAGTTCGAAGGGAACATTCTGTTAGCGAATCTCATGGTCCTGGCGATGGACGACTTTGATTGCATTTTGGAAATAGATATGTTGACTACCTATCGAGCTTCAGTGGACTGCTATCAGAGATTAGTACGCTTTCATCCGGAGGGGAGTGAGAGCTGGTTTTTCTATGGTGAGGGAGCGCGACCTCCGATGCCTTTGGTATCAGCTTCGAGAGCCTGTCGAGCTCTAGATTCTGGCGGGGAAGGCTACCTTATCTATGCAGTTGATTTGTCCGCTGAGAGCATTGGGATAGAGAGCATTCCTGTTGTGGATGAATTTCCAGATGTATTTCCTGATGAGATTCTGGATTTTCCTCCTGCTAGGGAAGTCGAGTTTGGCATAGAGTTGATGCCGGGTACTTCGCCTATTTCTAGAGCACCGTATCGTCTGGCTCTGTCAGAGATGCGTGAGTTGAAGAATCAGCTACAGGATCTTTAGGACAAGGGGTACATTCGTCCTAGTGTATCTCCTTGGGGAGCTCCTGTTCTTTTTGTAAAGAAGAAGGATAGGTCGATGCGGCTGTGCATTGACTATCGGCAGCTGAATCGAGTCACTGTGAAGAACAAGTATCCGTTGCCTCGTATTGATGACTTGTTTGATCAGCTGCAGGGAACGTCAGTTTACTCCAAGATTGACTTGAGATCTGGGTATCATCAGTTGAGAGTCCGTGATCAGGACGTAGCCAAGATTGCATTCCGTACTCGCTATGGGCATTACGAGTTTCTAGTAATGCCATTTGGTTTGACTAATGCGCCGGCTATATTCATGGATCTGATGAACCGTGTTTTCAAGGAGTATTTGGACAAGTTTGTCTTGGTCTTCATTGACGACATCTTGGTGTATTCGCGTAATACGGAAGAGCATATTTCTCACTTGCGATTGGTACTGCAGACTCTTCGAGATGAGCAGTTATACGCCAAGCTGAGCAAGTGTGAGTTCTGGATGGATCGAGTGGTTTTTCTTGGCCATATCATATCCAGGGAAGGGATTTCTGTTGATCCAAGCAAGATTGAAGCAGTACTTAATTGGTACCGTCCGACGACAGTCGCTGAGATCCGTAGTTTTCTGGGTCTAGCAGGGTATTATCATCGCTTCATTCTGAACTTCTCTCAACTAGCTTGACCTTTGACGCAGCTTACTCGCAAGGTGTGGATTTCGAGTGGTCCTCCGAGTGTGAGGAGAATTTCTGTGAGCTTCGACAGCGGTTGACTTCTGCGCCGGTGTTGGCATTACCGTCAGGATCTGGAGGGTATGTGGTTTACACGGATGCTTCTCTTAAGGGGTTAGGTTGTGTCCTGACTCAGAATGGGCACGTGATCGCATACGCTTCTAGACAACTGAAGCTTCACGAGGACAACTATCCAGTCCATGATTTGGAATTGGCAGCCATTGTGTTCGCTTTGAAGATCTGGCGTCATTATCTGTATGGCGAGAAATTTGAGATCTTCACCGACCATAAGAGTCTCAAATATTTGTTCACTCAGGCGGAGTTGAACATGAGGCAGAGACGTTGGATGGACTTGCTTAAGGACTATGATTGCGAAATTAAGTACCATCCGGGAGCTGCTAATCTCACCGCTAATGCTTTGAGTCGCAAGGTGCGACTATCCGCACTTCAGACTTGTTCGATGTCTAGTGCGATCAGTGACTGTTGTACTTCAGGTTATATATTCAAGCATAAGAAAGGTATGCAGAGTATCCAGATGTTTGCGATATTATCTGAGCCAGCCTTGTATTCGCGGATCCGAGATGCTCAGATGTCTGATTCGAAGACCCAGCGTTTAGCTCGTCTAGCTAACGAGGGTAGCTCATCTGGATTTCATTATCAGTCAGATGGCTTTCTGTGTTTGTCTGGTAGGCTTGTGATTCCGCAGGATGAAGAGTTGCGAGAGGAGATTTTGTCTCAGGCACATCGCACTAAGTTGAGTATTCATCCTGGGAGCAACAAGATGTACAAGGATCTACGTACTCGTTTATGGTGGAAGGGAATGAAACGCAGTGTTTATCAGTTCGTTTAGAGATATTTGGTGTGTCAACAGGTTAAAGCAGAGCACCGACGACCTGGAGGATTGCTTCACAGTCTGCCTATTCCTGAATGGAAATGGGATTTTATCACAATGGACTTTGTGACCCATTTGTCGGTATCCCCGAGGAACTGTGATGCTATCTGGGTTGTAGTGGACCGACTCACCAAGTCAGCGCATTTCATTGCCTATAGCCGAGAGTACTCTGTGGATCGCATGGCACGGATGTACATTCAGGAGATCGTTCGACTTCATGGAGTGCCGGTGAGCATTGTCAGCGATCGGGACCCCAGGTTCACTTCTAGATTCTAGGGGAGTGTTCAGCGTGCGATGGGTACTACTCTCAGTTTGAGTACTGCCTATCATCCGGAGACTGATGGTCAGTCAGAGCGCACTATCCGTACTTTGGAGGATATGCTTAGAGCGTGCGTCATGGATTTTGGTTCAGCCTGGCAGGATCATTTGTCGTTGATCGAGTTCGCGTACAACAACAGCTATCACACTAGTATTGGGATGGCTCCTTTTGAGGCGTTGTACGGGCGACGTTGTCGTACTCCACTCTTCTAGGAAGAAATGGGGGAGAGACAGGTTGAGGGACCAGAGTTTATCCAGCAGGCAATAGACATTGTTGATCAGATCAAGAAACGGATTAAGACTGCACAGGATCGTCAGGCCAGCTATGCTAATATCAAGCGTAGGCCTTTGCAGTTCGATGTCGGGGAGAAAGTGTTTCTGAGAGTGTCACCTTTCCGCAAGATTCTCAGATTTGGACTTAAGGGCAAGTTGTCTCCCAGGTTTATCGGTCCGTTTGAGATCTTGGAGAGCATTGGCGATTTGGCTTATCAACTAGCTTTGCCACCGCATCTATCCAGTATTCACGACGTGTTCCACGTATCTCTGTTGCGACGGTATGTGACGGATGAATCTCATATTCTGCAGCGGTCTGAGGTTCAGGTGAACAAGGATTTGACCTATGTTGAGAAACCTATTCGTATCCTGGATTATAAGGATAAGGTTTTACGGAACAAAGTCATTCCTTTGGTTTTAGTTCAGTGGCAGCGCCGAGACACTGAGGAAGCTACTTGAAAGCTTGAGGACAGGATGCGTGAAGACCATCCTGAGTTGTTTTGATTTCATTCTTTAAGTTGTATTCAGTTGCAAACTCTGTAAACGTTTGATTTGAATAAAGAATGTTTCTGATTTCTGTATTGCATTCGGTACTTAAGATCTGATTTAGAGGACAAAATATCTTAAGTGGGGGAGAATGTAGTAGCCCGTAACCAAAATCAATAATTAAAGGATTAATGCTAATTAAATAAATTGGATATTGGACGGATTGGAAGCTCCGATGAGCGATCGGAGGCACCGATCGATATTACGTCAGGCATGACGTGTGGCAAGATCGGAAGCTCCGATCACCCCTATCCGGAGTCAACAAGTGATATTTTGACACGTGGCAGATCAGGATCTTCGGAAGCTCCGATGGCAGGATCGGACGTTCCGATCGAGGTTCGGACGTTCCGATCAAGGATCGGAAGTTTCGATCGTTGTCTATAAATAGAGGGCCGAGGCTTTATTTCCAATTGCCAATTTCGAGTATTTTCCTCTCCTTTCTAGTCTATTCGAGTTGTTCTAGCCTTCCTAGGCTTGACCCGGCGGTCGGCGAGGCATTCGGTAGTCGTAGCGGAGTTGTGCCCAAGTTCTGGAGGCATCGACATCAAAGGGCTAACGACGGACGAAGGTATAGCTTTTGCTTTCTATAAATATTTAGGAGTACGCAATAGCTTAGTTAAGGCTTTTAGAGCGCTTTAATGATAGTAGTATCATTTGGCAGTGTAGAGCAGACTATAGGCATGGACCTAGAGTTGGTAGAGCTTGCACTGATTTGAGGTACGGAAGTACTGTTCGAGATATCCTGACTGAGTATGCATGTATTATGTGACTGCATGGTTTATATGTCTTTGATTTATGTTGCATTCATTTGCATACTGAGCTATCTCCTTCGAGATGTCTGTTAGTAGGGTTTTTCCCTATCCTGATAGTGGTTGGACTTCCATCGATTTGGGTCCGGCATATCCACTGGTATTATGGTACGGGAGCCACCTCCTGAAGCGACGGCACAGCGTGCTACATACCAGGGCCCGGTCTGTCTCTGTTATCTGATCCTTGACCTCGAGTTTATAAGGAGTTCACTTTGCATGCATGTATACTCATACTCTCATACTGAGCGTTTTATGCTCACGTCTCGTACTCTGTGTTTCTGAACACCCTATTCCATGGGGCAGGTTTGCGATTGGATGAGGAGGGTGGATCCAGGAGGGGCTAGTCAGTGGTTGACCAGCTGGAGCTTCGTCTAGGTTTTATTATTGTTGTTTGGGTTGATACAGCTATTCGATTTGGTTGTATATTATTTGGATAAATTACAGATTCCTTTACTTGGAATTGTATAATGTATTTGGTTTCCGCAGTTTTATTCTGATATCTGCTTAATTAAGTTAATTGCATGCCTAAGTTATGTTTAGTAAGTGATCCGGGTAAGGGTCACTACAATAATACTCCTTCTTGTGGGACTTGATGCCCCTCTTCTTCAGGGGTGGTTCGAAGCTACAGATGGGGTAATACCCCCTCTGCAGCTGGTGACCTTTCATTGGCCCAAAATCATGTGGGTTTCACATGATTGATGTGGGATCCATATGATTTTGGATGTGTGGCCAATTATTGGCCACACACCTACAGTGGGGGTAATACCCGGTTTTTTTATAAAATTAATATAAAATTATAAAAAATTTATAAAAATATATCATTTTGCAAAATTTTACCAAACTATTATAATCTGGGACTTGGAGTCCCGGATTTGGCAGTGCTTCTGCCATAGTGGCAGGACAATGGCGGATTGTTCGGTCGTATCCCATGGGGTACGTGTAGGCATGAGATTTGCCAATTCATGTGGGCCCCACATCAATTGACGTGGGCCCCACATGAATTGGCCAATCACATGCTGCCACCTACCCCATGGGGTAGGGTCGAACGAACCGACAATGAAACGCCTACTACTAATAAATGCGGAAATTTTTTTTTTTTTTAAATAATACTACTATACATACATGCCCATACATATATGTATATAAAAATAACATACTTTTTTTTAAATAACCTGAAAAATATTAAATAAATAAATAAATTCTTAAAAATGTTTCATGCATCAATTTAAAATAATAAACAATGTTGCTGAAAAATCTCATATGCGGAAGCAATAATAAAATAAAACATGTTTCAAAATTCAACATAATAAACTAAATAGCTGCGACGGTCACGGGGTCCACTGCTCCGTGAGCTCATAAGTCCTCACCACCGGTAGGAGCTACATAAACGTCATCATGCTCACCTGCACCATATAAGCGTAGTGAGCCTAGGGGCTCAACATGTCTAATCCTTTATAACAAGGTTAAAAATAATGCATCACATAATTACTAATACATATACATGTACTTGAGCATGCATGAAAATATTTTCCATCACATAATAAAACTGCTGAATCATAAACTGAATCATAACCATAATCATAAACATGTCATTTCTTCATCATATATATAACATAATTGAGCAATGCTTTTGAAACCTGAAGATGGTCCTATCCATAAGTGTGACGCTCATGTGTCGACTGATCAGTCTCATGAACCAACGTACGATGGCGGTGATAAATCACCTCCTATGATAGTAACCTACCGAATCATATGGTGGATAACCACCCCTATGGTAGTAAAACTACCGAATCATATGGTGAAAAACCACCCATATGTCACACATATTTCAATTTCCACCAAAATATTTTATTGCTCATCATTTACATAATTATATACATAAAAAATTTCATGAATGCATGCACTGAAAATATGTCCGTAATATATATTTAATTTATTTTCATAATAAATATACTTATACTTAAAATATAAACTTTATGCATAAAATAATTAAATATATATTCCGGACTTATTTATTTTTCATGGGTTGGTCCAGACTGCTGGTCACTCATCTAGGCCCATTAAACTTAAATAAAACCCAATAATCATATTTTTAGCCCAAATAACTTAATTAAACTTAACTAGGCCCAAATAAAATATTTAAGCCCATTAATTTAATTAAACACAATAAAATTCTAGACTGGCCCAAAATCCACTGACTGGCCCAATAATCTCATGGGCTTCCAAGCCCATAAAAATTATTAGGCTAACTTAAATAAATTATTTAAGGCCCAAATAAAATTATTTGGTGGCTCAAATAATTTTCTAACTAATTATTAAAGCCCAAAATACACTTAAACTATTAAATACATAAAAATTAAAATACCCGAGCCCGGCCCACCTAACCCGGACCCGAACCACCTGAACCGACACTAGACCTACCAGACCCGACCCGGACCCCAAGACCCGGCCCAAAACCCAGCCCCAGCCCAAAACCCGATCCCCCCTTTCCCAGCCCTCCGAGGCCGCGAGCAGCAGGCCTTCTTGGCCTACTGTCGGCCAGCTCCGGTCACCCCTGGCCAAAGCGCCGCCGCCCAGACATAGCCCACGTCTGGGCAGTGCTAACCCACCATGGCTCAACCCGAGCCATGGCCCCTAGCCCCTGACCGATCCAACCTTCCACAAAACCCTAAACTGCAGCTCTTTGACCAACTCGACCCTAGACCTGAACCTAGCCGACTCTAGCCCCTGTAATCCGATCATGGCTCGCTTCCTAGGACCCTAGCCCACCTCTGACTCGATCCCTAGCCTCTGGACCGAACCATGCAAGGCCAAAAGCGAGTTATGATCATGAATGCATCAAAACATGCAACAATTCATTCATACTTGCAATAAATTCGACCATGGCTAATAAATTCTGAAACAAAAATATCATTCATGCATAATATCTTATATGGTGGCCAAATAAAAGTTTTAGACATGCCTTAGACGAAAATAAACGAAGAAACGAGACAATAATCGCGTGTACGGCGCTCCGGGACGAACGGATCTTCTTGATTTCTTGAAAACCTAGAAGGCTTTGGCTATGGTGTGAAACTTTCTGATGAAACGTGAGGAAGACGATGAAAAAAATATGGGGGAGGCGGCTAAAGATTTTTTTATCGGTAAAGGGATTGATTTTTAGGTTTAATTTGAGTAGCTATTGGTTTAAATAAATAATAATAATCAACATAAAGATAATATACCAACAAAATTTTATTTAAAACTCCTAATAATAATAATAATCTGATACTAAAACTCAAATCCCGAAATTAAGACTTAAGGGATTTTTAAAAATAAATAAAAGTCAATAAAATGACTTATTTTGGCTAAAAATCAATCCTTAAATAAGTACATAATTAAATACTAAAATTTTCTTGACAAAAATATCTTAAAATAATATTTTAAGGCTCATAAAACTCATAAAATATTTTTGGCTAGAAATTTTGGTATCTCGTCCGTCCACGGTCTCGTCTACGCGATCAAAACCAATAATTCCTTAAAAATCTAATTCTAAAATAGCGGGTTAAATGCTAAAATAAATTAAATCATACATATAATTCACATAATAACACATAAATGTCATTTAACCCAAATATAAATTTTTAAATAATTATTTTCCTTAATTATGCATGCAAATTTATGTATTAAAATTTTCGGGTGTTACAAACAATGGCATGGCTCCTGCTATGCTGGGACAAAGTGCTTTCTTTATTTTTTTTTATTTTTAATTTTATATATATATATATATTTATTTATTTATTTATTTATTTGAAATTAATAAAAAATAATAAATAAAATCTAGTAAATAATATTTAATTATAAAATCAAAGATTGTATATTTTTTAATTTTATGTTTTTTAATTATTTATTATTATAATAATTTTTAAATGTGTTTAGATTATAATCATATTTGTTGAATTTGTTTCTAATTTTATTGGAGTGACTTGTTAAAAGGTAATATGTAATAATTAATTATTTTATTTTATTTTTTTGAATAAAATTAATTATTTTATTAATTGTATATTTCTTGATAATAATAAATTTAATGTTTATTGTACAATTTTTACTTGTAATATGAATTAATGTTATTAAAAAATTATAAATTAGTTTTCATTAGTTTTTGTGTCATAAGTTCTCTATTTTTTTGAGAAAATATTTGTAAATTATGTTTTATGAAAAATTAAAGTTATAAATTCTAATATTTTAATTCCAAATATTATCAAACCAGAATAATAATATTATACTGAAACTAATTGTAATTATTTTAATTTATATAATCATATTAGCAATAATAATACACTACATAATATTTATATTAATAGTGTAATTAATATAACTAAATCTAATTATTTAATAATTTACGAATACAATTAATTAGATAGTATGACTTTCATTTTTTGGTAAGTTTTTTAATAATAAATATTTGAAATCTTTTATTTATTAATTAAATATTCTTGACTATAATTTTTTTTTGAATTTGAATTTAGTAAAAATAATAAATAAAATATAGTCAAAAATATTTAAAACTCTATTTTATTAAAAACTAATTATGAAACATAAGATCAATTAATTGAATGAATGACTTTAATTTTATGATAATTATTTTAATAGAAAATTTTTGATTAATTACTTAAATATTATTGACTAAATTTTATTTATTATTTTTATTAATTTCAAATAAAACAAAAAAAAAAAAAAAAAAAAGGAATCGGGACAGTGTCCCGTCATTGGCAGAGGCCTGCCATGGTTCTGCCACCATGGCAGAAACCCTGCCAAATCCGGGACACTGAGTCCCGGATTATAGTAGTTTCATAAAGTTTTATAGAATGATTTATTTTTATAATTAATTTTTAAATTTATATTATTTTTTAAAAAAAAAACCGTAATACCCCCACTAGAATCGAACCACCCCTTCTTCAGATTTTTACAAAAACCACATCAGAATTATCACATGCTGCCTTTGCAAATTCTTGGTTTTGCAGAGCTTGTAGGGGGGTCAAACAAAATACTTGGATTTTATATTTGGTAGTATATTTGTTATCTGCGATTTCGATCATATGTATCGTCTAATTTTAATTTTAATTTTAATTTTAGTATATATATATATATATAATTTTAGTTATGTCCATAACATGACGTTGACGCTTAATGTGTGTAATATCGCAACAACAAGGCTACAAACAAAACCCAAAATACCGCACCCTTTGTTGTTGACATCACACACCACAATCCACATGCACTATCAGTTGATGTGGTCAAATTTATATATATTTTTTTGTCTTTTTACACCTGCATATTTATTTTCTTTGTATTTTGTTTTGAACGGGGACAGAGGACGGGGGTAACAGTGTGTCAAATTTATTTGATTTTGTCTTTAAAGTTACCTCAATTAAAAAAGAAAAAAAAAAAAGAAAAGAAAGCAAATTAATACAAAACTATTTATTTATTTAATACATAAATGTTCCAATTGATATAAACAGTGATTAATTGCAAGAGAGAGATTAATTTGATGGAGTGGTACAGGGAGAAGGTAATTGTAAAGAATATAGCCGTAGCCAGCAGATTTACTTAGGTAGTTTTGTCACATAAACATTAAATTTGAAAGTATTGATTCACTAGCAAAAAATCAAAGACCCAGTAAACAAAAAAGACGTGAAAGATCTAAATGACAGAAGCATTGTAGGCTCAAGGCTTTTTTAAGCATTCATGGCTTCGAGAATGTTTTAAGTTGACTTGAATACAAATCCAATGTCAATTACTAATATCATTATCTCATGTTTACCTCAGCCAGCCAGCCTAAGATAGTGTTTGAGAGAGCTTCTAAAAAGCACTTCACAACTTTTCGTTAACAAAATTTAACAAAATTTCAAATTTTTGTTAACGGAAAAGCTGAGAAATGCTTCTAAGAAGCTTTCCCAAACATTACCTTATGTAACATCAGTGTTCCTACAAAAGAATTAAGATTACCTTCAACTGTCATGCAAAAAAGAAGGAATAGTAAAAGTCCTACTCCAAAGTAAAAGCAGTACCAGAAAGTATATCCTCTACGATTTAGATCAAGCTCATCAGCCAAAAGCGAGAAGTCGAATATCACAAGGAATACTCCATCAGGGTCAGAACACTTACAGATGATAGTATCGTTGTACCACAGCATTTCGTTCCATTTTGATGTGATCAAGTTTCAAGTTTTCATCAGAAGAAAGAAGTTTGAAGTCCAAGTACTTTTTCCCAACTGATGGTCCTCAGCAAGATCATATTCATTAAAGATGAAACAAGGAATCTATAAACAAGATGTGTTCTAAATATAAGAAAGGAAACTTACTCAACCAAGCAACATCCCCTTTACAAAATGTTCGTCACCTGGCATTGCAGCATCGCCGGATAGAATACATTCTATTTCATGCATTGCCCTCTAATCTTATTTATCGTACAGAAAGAAACGACGTTGCAGAGAGACACCCAGCAAGAAAGGGCTTGCTAGAATATGAATGTATGTTAGGTTTGATCCGAAAGATTGGAATAAGTTAATTAAAGACTACTTGTATGCCCGAAGCTCTTTGCTCTAGCTTACAAGCATTCTCCACATAGTCTAATGCCTAATAGTATAGTTGTATCAATTCTCTTCTAAAACAACCAAAGATCAAGTCTACAGCTATGGTTACCAGTTCCAACCTGAATTTGAGAACTAAAACAGAAACCAATCCTTCTGTCTCCTTGATTTAACCACATATTTGACAACCATTTGATTGTGTGAAACTTAATATATTAAGAACTCGCACAATTGTTAATTTAGCACTTAATATGAATAATAAGGAAAAGGAAAACATATTTACAGTTCAAAAATTTGTAAAGCAATCCATGGTAAGTTCTACACACACACACACACGAAAGAACACTAAACAAATGAAGTAAATCTAGATTATGGCGGAGAACTGGAGATAGTAAAACTACTTGAATCTGAATTCTATGTCCCAAAACTGTTTACTAGTCTCCCTATACAAGTGTTATCGATTATGCAAAAGAATGGAAGCATATATAGTAGTAAAAGTTATTGAGGAAATAAAAATTCGATACATACCCAACGATAATTCTAATAATAAAACAACACTTGAAGAAAACAAACAAAATATAAGTGCCAACTTTGTGGCAAAAATTTATGACCCAGAATAAATCAAGTTCAAAAGAGAGTCCAAATTCCTCGGCAGTAGATCCTTGACCATTCAGCATCCCATAAAAATAGCCAAAGCAAATTCTGCATCTAGCTTGATCATTCTCTTGAGGCACCTTTCTTTGGTTTCACATCCTTCGCCTTTAAAATCCTTCCACTTGTTTTTCCATTATGCTCCATGTTTTTCTTTCCAGCGGACTTCTCTAAACCTGTTAACCTATCTTCCTTTGAATTCCTGCCCTCCACCTTCTCTGCTTTGGCCTTTTTCTTCTCCCGCATTTTCCCATTCAACTGATACAAAACTACGCTTGTTCCTTTTATTCCCCTTATTTTCTGGAATTGTTAAATCATCATCCTCAATAGCTTTCGTCTCTTCATTACCATCAGCATCACTTCCGTTCATCAAAATTCCTTCCCTTTTCTTCTGTCCCACAAATTCATCATCATTCGCACTCCCCACTACCTCATTCCCGTCCATATCATCTTCTTTATCATCATCCTTCTCCATAACATCGCCAACATCCATATATTGAAGCTCATGAATTCTCCCAGTCTTCTTCTTCTTATTCTTCCCATCCTTAGATTCAGCCTCATTATCATTGGGTTTCACTAGCTCGGCTCCCTTCTCACTTTTCGCACCTTCTATTTTCAACTTGACGTCTGGCAAAGCTTGATAAATCGGCAGAGCCACAGAGTCATAGAACTTCAGGTGCAAACTCCTCACACCATTCCACTTCTTTGGCACCTTCTCAGTAGCCCCCACAATCGCATCAAACATATTATCCACAAGTTCATCCTTTTCCATGGACACTTTTCCGACCTTGACCACACAACATGTCCCGGTCCTCAAGTACAGTAACGCACTTCCCAAAGCCCTATCCACTTGAAACTTCAAATTTTTCTTACCCAAATCCACCCCCAAAGGCAGCTTCTTTTTCTTGAAAAACTCCTTACCTATCAACTTGGGTAGCAAGTGAACAACCCTTTTATCCACCAAAAATAAGTCATAACTATCACAAAGCTTCCTTTTTGCTTCAAAGGGCTTGTAATTTGTCTTCAGCTTGGAAATCTTAAGAACTTTTGAGATGGGAATGTTCTGTGATTTCACAAGTTTCTTGATATCTTCAGAAATAGGAGTCGTTGATTGATCCCTGTCGTCTATGATCAAGTAAATCTGCGACGAAAGGTCCAAGATGGGATGAGGAAGCCAAATTTGAAACGGTTTGGTAGGCGATTTCGAAGGAATTTTCTTGAGGGTGAGGTTCAGATAGACGTAGTCATCGTTGGGGAAAAGCTGCGGCTTTTGGCTGGCGTATTGTTTGGATTTGTATTGCAAGAGAGCACCGACCGCCCTCTCAATCGTCGACTTGTTAACTCTTGATTCGGTCGGGACTGTTTTTTTTTGCGGCCGAAGCCATTTTTGAGCAGAGAAAGTGACTGCGGCGGTTACAAGAAAAATGGCTGAGCATGAAATTGGTGGTGCTCAAACACAAAAGCCCAATTCAAATGTAAGTGGGCTACAATAACATGCAGTGAATTAAATTATTGGTTCTCAAACACCAAAGCCCAATTAAATGTAAGTGGGCCAAAATACATGGACATGCGCAGCATGAAAGTCGTGCTCCTCAAACACAAAAGTCCAATTCAAATGTATCATTATCATCTATTAATAAAAATATTGTTTTGCCCCTTCTGGGGGGTCAACCCTTTTAAAAATATTGTTTTGAGCTCTCGGAATATTCTAAATAAGACCAATTAGTACTTATATTAATCTGTAGTGGTAGTGGTGTAGAAACTTTGAACACTCTACAAACATGTAGTTGTATATAGAAAACGGTAGATTGGAACATTATAGAATCTTATCGCTTATAAATATGTTTGTATATTTCATTTGTAAAACAACCCAAGTTATAATAACACATTTTCTCCCGAAATCTCTCGGTTTTTTTGTGCCATTGTTTGGTGCAGCCTCATATAAGTATCTTTCAGAAAAAAAAAAAAATATTGTCTTGTTATCGCAAGACAAGATGCTTTGATCAAGTATCATTACACTTTTTTAATTATCGATGACTTAGAAATTCAATTTAAAAAATGAAAAATTATTTCCACCAACTCAAGATCTCGTAGATAAATATTAATTAAATTTAAAGTATAATCTATAAATTTATATAAAACAGAATAGTATTTCAAAAAAAGTAACTACAAATTTCTCCGCCTAAAAATCAATACTAAAAATAAAAAGATAATTAATGATAGAAAAATAATAAATTATTATGAAGAATGATAATTATTGACAACTATTCGACACATATTCCAAAACAAGATGAATAAATGTCTTTTTGGATTTTGCATAGATATTCAAACTATTTATTTTTAAATCATAATAACAGAGTTTAAATAATATATAAATTAAATTCATAATTTAATATGAATTAAATAATTCAAATATTCTTATGTTAAAAAATCTATTAATATATAAAAGCACATTTTTTTGTCAAATTTAAAAAGTTCCCTCCGGAAAAATCTGATAAAAATGGAAACATCAGTTTTAGAGTGTATATTATTTTACTAATACATGTATTAAATAAGCTGACATAGACAATCTGACAAAAGTCAACTTATCAAGAATTGATAATTAGATTGTCATCCATATAACCACAACTAATTACATACTTCCGAGATTAAGAGTACAGATCTGACAAAAACCCACTATTCTAGAATCCATAAAAAAATATGCTAATTAGATGTTACCGAGGACATAAATACAACATTTCAGTCTTTTGCTTAGTCTTATTATAATTTGAATTCAAATGTAAAATTCGAGAAGATTCAAATTAAATACTTTCCCGCCCAAAAAGTGCTATAAATAATCCAACATTGTACAATTTATTACGACGCTTCAATCAGATTCAATCTCTCAAATATCAAATTTCATCACCAAAATACCTCCACAGTTTATCACTATCAGTCAGCTGGATCTTCTGAATACAAATTGGGCCCTCAATTATTGTGGAGAAACTTTTAAAAGTCAGGTGAATGTTATTTCTCTAAAATATGTCATGACTTTATATTTTGTATATTGTATATAAGATCCTATAATAATGCAGGAATCTGATTTTTTTTCCAAAAATAATTGCTGATATTGGAGACACAAATGAGGTAAATGCAAAAGTTTAAAACAATTATTATTATATTATAATATTATATAAAAGCAAATATATATTTCCCTAATATTTAAGTACTTATATATAAATATAATAATAATAATATTTAAAAGTCCTATATTTTGTATTTATTCTATTAATTAATTAATAAGTTAAAGCAAATATATATTTATTTATTTATTTAAGTACATAAATAATTATCTTTTGAATACTTGCAAAAACGTCATTAAAAATAATCATACTTTCAATAAGTATTTACTGGAATTGCGTCAATCGAAACATGGCTGTTTCATGAATTATTTATAGTACTAAAACCATTAATTTTCTTTAGACTTTAGTAGTATTTGAGAGAGATTCTTAAAAGCAATTATCATCTTTTTTGTTAATAAAAATTTGAAATTTTGTAAAATTTTATTAACGAAAAGCTGAGAAATGCTTCCTAAAAGCTATCTCAAACACTACCTTTAAATAACTAAAAGCAGAGAATAAACACAACCCGCTGTCTATTGTATTTACACAACCTAACCATATTTGCAAAACCAAAGCAAAATTTCAGAACCAATCATATTTACACCACCCCAAGAATATTTATACAACGTAATAAGTTAGATAATATTCAAAAGTAATAATTTTTGTATTTGTTATATTAATTAATTATTAATTTTTATAATATAAAAGCACATATGTTTTTTCCTAATATTTAAGTACGTATATATAATAATAATAATAATAATAATAATAATAATAATAATATTTAAAAGTCATATATTATGTATTTGTTTTATTAATTAATTAATATATAAAAGCAAATATATTTATTCAAGTACATAAATAATAATATTCTTATTAATACTTCCAAAAACGTCATTAAAAATAATCATTCTTTCAATAAGTATTTATTGAAATTACGTCAATCGAAACATGTCTGTTTGATAAATTATGTATAATAAAACCATTTATTTTCTTTAGACTTCCAATGACTAAAAGCAGAGCCCAACCATATTTGCAAAACCAAAGCAAAATTTCAGAACTCAAGCATATTTACACCACTCAATAATATTTTATCCAACACATGCTCAAAAATTATTCAAATCTTCTTTATACCGTAATAAATGTTTGCTGCAAATAATGAACCAACCAATAATTATGAATTGTAGTTGCATAAGAATTTTAAAAAAATGTCACGAAAGTTCTAAGTTCAAATCTAAATGACAACGGAAATCGATCCAACAAAATTAAATAAATTTCACTCTTTTCCAGATCTTATGGATAACATATTTTTTTAAAAAAATATCGAGATTATTCCACATACAAAAGTTTAAATACTACAAAAAATTTAATATATAAATTGTAATTAATTGGTATTTTCTTGTTTTTATTGATTTATCATGAATTTTTTTTATTGTTTATTCAGTTTTTTTCGAACATGCATATTCGGTTTTATAAATATATATTTTCATATATTATTTGTAAATTACTGGGATATAGGTGACCCAGCGTACAATGGTGAGTTTTGTGGTGCGATATTTTGGTATGAATAAAGATTGCGTCGAAATAACAAATCTTGAAGTCCTAAGTACTCTTTATGTTGCATACAAGGAAAAATGCAACGTTCATTTTTTAAGAATCCATCGCAAATATTGGACGATTTATTATTTGGAGTAAGTGATAAGAGCAAACATTTTTGTGAAAACATCCGATAATACAATAACATGTTTTGCTTCAGATCTATGAGAGAAAAAATAGACTCAAGTATAAATCAATTTGTAATGTTTTTATTTCTATTTTAAATATCTATAGAACTTTGAATAATAATCATTTTTTAATAATATCATTCCGTGCATCGCACGGGTGAAATAGTAGTTTTTAGATAATTATAAATTTGATTTATTTTGTAATATCTAAATAGATATCTAATATCTTTAGGCACCGTTTGGTTTGAGGTATGATATAAGTAATATATAGATAAGTAATATAATGTAATAAAAAATAAATAAGAAATTATAGTTAAAATTGTATTGGATTTAATTGATAGATTATGGTTTATTTGATTTGATTGATTAAATTTTATATAAAAATTTTAAATGACTATTTTGTCCTTTTAACAATAAATAAAATAAAAATTATATTATTTATGAGGGGTAATATAAGAGCTACAATACATGGACACGCACAGAGCATGAAATTGTTGGCCCTCAAACACGAAAGCCCAATTAAAATGTAAGTGACCCAAAATACATGAAATTGTTGGCCCTCAAACACGAAAGCCCAATTAAAATGTAAGTGACCCAAAATACATGAACATGCGGAGCATGAAATTAGTGTGAAAGCCCAATTCAAATGTAAGTGGGCTACAATACATGGACATAAAAGGCCGAACATCCAAATCCCGTGCAAAGATATCTTCTTTTTAAATAATAAGATTTTGAATTATCTTTAAAAAAATCCTCAAATACAAAAAAATATACTTTCTGTTGAAAATTAAATAATTGGATTAGTTAGAAAATTATTGTACGATAATGTAAGTGATTATGTATTTATTTTTTGACAATTCTCAAATGAAGTTCTATAAAGATACCTCTCCATTTGTGATAAAAACATAATTCAAGAGATAAGAACTTTACAAATTATTTAGTTTGATATATTTTGTGAATTTGAGATTTTTACTTTTATCATAAATTTTTACAACACGTTATCAGCACTTTATTGTTCAAATTTTATTAAGTATAAAATTATAATTTGTTAAAAAAAAATTTTTATAGTTCACAATTATTATATAAAAAAATGTCATGTTAAATCTTTTGTCATATTTAATTATATATATATATATATCATAATTAAATTAAAATTTGAGAAAAAATATGCATTTTTTTGTGTATCACGGTTAAAGTTGTCAAACGGGCCAACCCGCGACGGGACGGGCTAGCCCACCAAAAACCCACCTTTTGGCGGGTCGAGGGCGGGCCGACCCACCATCCTGGCGGGCTGAAAATCCTCAACCCAACCCAATCCAACCCAAGATGGGTTGCGGGTTAGGCAGGCCGACCCGCGGGTTGGCCACGACAAATAAAAAAAAAAAATATTATAATTAATTATAAATATCATTTCATAAATAAATATTAATAGAAACACATTAATAAAAATTTTAATTATTGATTTCATGTGTGTAAATTTTATATAAAGTAATTAAAACAAAACAAATTC
This sequence comes from Henckelia pumila, assembly GCF_033568475.1. Taxonomy (NCBI): domain Eukaryota; kingdom Viridiplantae; phylum Streptophyta; class Magnoliopsida; order Lamiales; family Gesneriaceae; genus Henckelia; species Henckelia pumila. The sequence goes on from NC_133121.1 coordinate 105,347,372, forward strand.
ACAACTTTTATTAAAAAATACATATATCACAATAAAAATAAAAATAAAATATTAATTCTCTAGGCCCGCGGGCCAACCCAGGCCCGTGGTGGGCCAACCCGCGTGTGTCGTGGAACTTGACGGGTTGGCCCATCTAGGCCCACCTTTTGTTGGGTTGAAAAAATTTCAACCCAACCCACTTAAATTATGTGGCTGGCCGGGCCAACCCAGCGGATCTAACCCAAATTGACGGCTCTAATCACGATGCATGTCCAGAGGGTATACACAACTGGATAAGTATTCATTGTTAGAAATTGTAATGTTTTTTAATTATTTATTCTTCCATTTATTTGATTAAAAAAAATGGTATAGATTAATAGATATCGGAATTGAACTTGAGTTGGAACTTGGAATTGACAAATTTGTATAAGTATTCATTGGGAGAAATGGTAATGTTTTTTTAATTATTCATTCTTCCCTTTATTTTATAAAAAATGACATATAATAATAGATAGATATGTCAATTCGGGGCGTCATTGGATGGGGGTAAGCGGGGTGGGATCCGCCGGCCCGAATTGATGGAGGGTTGGAATTACCCCAACCCAACTCGTTATGGTTGCGGGTTAGGCGGGTCAATCTGTCATAAATAAAAATTTCAAAAAATTAAAAAATATGTATGAAAAAAAATTAAAAAATCATACATAAATAATTATAAATTATATGCATATTTAAAAACTCATTAACAATAACTAAATTATTATAAATAATATAGAATTTTAAAAAATAATCAATTAAACATAATTATCATATAAATTATTTAGGTTGCGTTTACTTAGTGGGATGCGATTACATATGGATAAATCATACCAAGAATATTAAAATGACTTTAAAGGATGTTGAATAATAATGGATAAACAGTAACATGTTTACTTTGAGTTATTAATTTTGATATTGAAATAATAATTGAGAGACGAATTACATTTTTACCCTCCACCTATGATAAATAATCTTAAGTTTAATTTTGTACTCATAAATTTTGGATTGGATTATTATTGAATATTTTAAATTATTATTGATTCACATGTAAGACATTTTCATTTAACAAAATTATTGGGTATAAAAATATGTATTTTTATAGTTACATAAATTTGATAAATTGAAGAAAAAAAAATCTTCATTTCATGAACGAGGAAAGTAAGATGATATATTACATCAACTACAATTCAAAATATTTATCACATGCATCATAATACGATAAACTATGCTATAAAAGAAACAAAACTAACATAAAAAATAGTAACAAAACTAATTTTCTAGCCATAAATACAGTAAGGTTGTAATTAATTTTGAAACTTAAAATTGCATAAAAAATTAATTTAAAAATTAAAAACTTTTATAAGAAGCATGAATATCCTCTAGATAAAAATACAACATAAATATCCTCTAAATAAAAATAAACATAATATTTTATTGATATCCATAAACAAAATTCAAAGATAGAGTTATAAAAAAGCATGAAAATAACAAATCAAGGGAGGGTAGATTATGTTTTATGTGGATTTTTTTCCACAAAATAGATCAGTATGAGTTATACCTTAAGAAAAAAAAAGATGAGATATCACGTGAAATGAAGGTTGAATGACGGGCTTTCAGATTTGTGAATAATTAATTTTTTGTAAGTAAACAATGGATAAAGTTGGATTAATAAACTCATCCTAGGTTTATCAAGCCAAGTAAACGCAGTCTTAGAGTTTATAATCATTTATAAAATGTTTTAAACAATATAAATTGTTTAAAAAATTTGGCTGGAAAAATTGCCCCGCGGCCCAAACGGATCAGCCCGTCACGGCCCACCTCCTAACGAGCCGACAAAAAATTATCCAACGCGCTATTTTTTAATACAAGGCGGGTTGGTCCGATGGGCCCAATCCAAATTAACGGGTCTACTAATAGATATCGGAATTGAATTTGAGTTGGAACTTGGAATTGACAAATTTGTTTTTTTGCGGCTGCTGATGAATAATTAGGGATGTAAACGATTCGAGCTGAACCGAGCTTTTGAATGTTCAAGCTCGGTTCACTTATAAACGAGCCGAGCCCGAGCTTATTTAACGAATATATGCATGGCTCACGAGCTTATTCGAGCTTTTATCGAGCCTAAACGAGCTTAATATATTTAAACTGTAAATTTAAATATTTATTAAATTAATTAAAAACTAAATTATATATTTGAAAAAATATATAATATTATTATTAAAATTTGTAATTTTATTTTAATAAATTAATTTTTATAGATTTTTTAATATTTTCCATAAGTAAAGTGTAAATTTATAAATTAAATATCAATACTATTATTTTTTCGTCTAAGAGATGACTTACGAGCTTGTTAACGAGCCTGTTAACGAGCATGTTCACGAGCTAACGAGCCGAATATTGTAAAGCTCGAGCTTGGTTCGTTTGTCTTAACGAGCCTCATTAAACGAGCTCGAACGAGCTTTTAACGAGCCGAGACCCGAACAGTTCGCGAACTGTTCGTCTATTTTACATCCCTATGAATAATGAATCAATGATTAATGATTCTGTCATGGGCCAAGGTCAAGGATCTGATAGCTGGGCCTTTCAAATGTTAATTGCTTGATGGCCCACATTTGTCGAAACCACCAAAATACCTCCAAATTCCAACCGAGGCAAATTGTCCATTTAGTTTTATGTTCTGGTATTACTTTATTATTATTATTATTATTATTATTATTATTATTATTATTATTCAATTATTATTATTATTATTATTATTCAATTATTATTATTTTCCTTGAATTATAATCATGAGTCCATGACGATCAATTTTAATCTTTCTAATCAAAATTATGTAATTAAATATTGTTATTATTTTAAAATCTTTATAATTATAATGATAAACATGCATGCATGTCACGGGGGACTTTTTTAGCCGTGAAGTCATAAAAATTTAAAAATAATATTAGTCATTTAATAACGTGATTTAGATGAGAATAACTAAAATTAATAGTTAGAACATAGTTATGTTATTATCAGAGGCGGATACAGGATCATAACTATGAGGGACCGCCTACAAGCTATGCAAAAGATTAAATGATAAAAGATAAATTACAACACCAACTATATTTAATTAATTAGTTATCAACAATATGTTTTGAACAAATATTTATAACTTTAAAAAATTTGAAGTTCATTAAAATTTTCAATTAAATCAATATAAATTTTTTTAACAATTTATTTTTCAATACATATCCTTAATACATCCAAGATAAAATCATCATTTTATTTTGCTATGAAACCTAGTTTTGTCAAGATTTTTGGCTGAAAATGATATTTTCTGTAGAAGCGGTACGTATAACCTAGAAGAGTAAACACAAACATGACCACTAGAAAAACAAAGCCATATACATTTATTGTTCCCCAATCCCTCCCTTCCCTTTTATTTGTTTTAAGTTCACCCCTATTTAATTATGAATACTTATATGGTGTAAAAAATTATTGAAAAAGTAACTAATATATTTAATAACAAATCTACTTATATAAGATTATATTAGTAAAAAAATATAAAAAATATTATTAAATATCAAACAAATCTATAGATTTGTGACAAATAAAAATGAAAATGTGAATTATATATTTGAGACATAAGGAGTATAATTTTACAAAATAAATTTTAAATATCTCGGTATACATATATATATTTGGAGTTGTCCCTTCGACTAATTTATTATCCTCTTCTCTTTTATTTGTTATTATAATGTCATTTTATTTTATATCTTTACAAAATAAAATTTAAAATTTCAAAAAATAATAATTTACCATTGATCAAAAAATAATAATAATAATGTAGATATTAACCTCAAAAATTTATTATCCTCTTCTCTTTTATTTTTTATTATAATGTCATTTTATTTTATATATTTACAAAATAAAATTTAAAATTTCAGAAAATAATAATTTACCATTGATAAAAATAATAATAATAATAATAATAATAATTTAGATATTAACCTAAAAAAAATATCATAGGAAGAGGGAAAAAAGAAATTAAGAAGAGGGGAAAAAATATGAATGGGAGTGGGACAAAGTAAGAATCAAACCAGGCCTTCCCACGTCCAATTTCACCTGTCTAATAACGATTTACCACCACGCCAACAGACTATTTGTTTCATATGGGCTAGCAATTTATTTATATAATATATTTAATAAATTAATACTTATATACCTCAATAAAGTGATCTCCTTGGATGAGCTGAAGAAACTCCTCCAAATAAGAGATGAACTGCTGCTGACCTGAAACCACTAACAAGAGTGTTAAGGGGGGGGCCGGAAGGTGTTCCGGCGTATCCCCTCCGACGCTCAAGTCAGATGCTAGGATAACGAAAATATAGAGAGTGGTGTGTGAATACGAGTGAAGAATTAGCATTAAATAATGAAAGTAAACCTGGTATTTATAGGAGTGAGCTCCGAATCTTGCGCTTACTTTCCTTATCCAACACCCGAGAATCCCGGGATCATAATCCCGGATGTTTCGGCTGAGATCTCACCCCAATATAGCCTGGCTAAGGAAATAATAAGATGCTTAATCTGAACTGTACTGCCCTTATGAGAATCACTTAGTTGTCGTCCTCTAAGAACTAATAGAGAAGGTGACGGATGAGCTATTACCGAATTCCTGAGCTCACTACAAATGACTGATCCTAACATCTTAGTTAGCCCATTGAAGTTACTGTATGAACTCCTCTACTAAGCTAACCCCATACTGGCCTCGGGACCGAGCTGAACTCCTGAGCTCCCAAGCTGAGCTCCCGACCTGAACTGGTCATTATGATGGGAGAGCTTGGCCGAGCTCCCGAACTCCCGACCCGAATTGGTCACTATGATGGGAGAGCTTGGCCGAGCTCCCGAGATCCCGACCCGAGCTGGTCACTATGATGGGAGAGCTTGTCCGAGCTCCCGAGCTCCCGACCCGAACTGGTCATTATGATGGGAGAGCTTGGCCGAGCTCCCGACCTGACCCCCCGGACGATTCTGGCTAGTTAAGGATTGATCTTTACCTTAGGGTCATCTATGAGCTGAGGTGATTTCCTCCCCCGGGTATCACAAGTCCCCCCTTTAAAAGTCGAACTGAGGTCAAAGACTCGAAGTTCGTTGTTTTTGTTCTGAGATGACCCTAAGAAAATGCCGAACTGAGGTGTCCGACTGATGCTCAGCTATCATTCTGACAAGACGTACTATCTTCTGACATCCCAACGGTAAATTTTCAAATTCCACTTGATCTGAGCCGTCCATCCGTCCCTAAATCAACGGCTTAGATCGATCTGGGCTTTCTATAAATAGGCCTCGCTGTAAAAATTATTTTCACTCACACTTTTGCCCCCTTGCACATTTTCTCTTTCTAGTTTTCTCTCTCGAGCTTCCCTCGTAAGTTGGTACTTATCTATTTTTAATGGCTTCTTCACCCCTCCCTCTCGCTGAGAGCTCGGATGAGGTGTTTGCTGAGGTGGATCGTTATGATTCCTTTGCAATCACCCCAGCTGGAGAGCATAAGGGCAAGAACCCTGCTCCTGCATCAGCTTCAGCTAGGGATGATGACCTAGGCAACGACCCCGAGGCCCCCGCGGTACCGTGGTATGAGCTGTACCCTTCTGAGCTAGATGCTTCGGATGAGGAGAAAATAAGAGCTCTATCCCACGCCCTCGAGGACTATGAGTTCATCATCCCTGATCTGGATGACCGAGCTGACCATCCTCCGATGGGCTATTATACGTTTTACATAGATCAGCTGGAAGCTGGCCTGAGGTTTCCCCTTCCCTTGATCTTTCAACAGCTTAGCCGTTACTATGAGCTCCACTTAGGGCAGTTCACCCCTAACTCTTTCCGAACTCTCTGTAGCTTTATAGTTCTTTTTAGGACCTTAGGCTTTGAAGTGAGCTGCTTCACCATCTGTATTTTTTTACTCCCCAAGCGTTCGGAGGAGGGCCCTTTTTATTTTTCATGTCGACCCAATTGTAAATTTTTCAAGGGCTCTCCTAGTTCCAACAAAAATTGGAAGAACTCTTTATTTTTTGTTCACCCCACTGACGATTGGGATATATGCTCCCGATGGAGGGACACTCTCCCCCTCTTGCCTGTTCTTGCCCCGGGCTTCCGACAGGGAGAATTGTTCACAGGAGCCCAAAGGGCCATAGGGGGAAGGTGCTTCGATATTTCTGCCCTTATGGCAGAAGATCTGCTCTGCCACCACGGGCTCAGCTCGGCAGATGTTTCTGTCCGCAACAATTTAGGTATGGACCTTCCCCCGGCCTTGCTCCCATTTATTAACATTATTACCATTTAACTGACCTTCCCTCCTCTTTTCCCAGAAAAAAGAGTTATGGACGCTGCCCTGAAGATAATTTTCGAGAAAAAGAAGACAGTTGCCCCATCGGGGGGCAAGGCCGAAGGGAGCTCAGCCAAATCAAAGGCCCCTTCGCCCCGAGCTGCTACCACATCTGAGCCTTCATCTGCCCCTTCTAAGGGTTCAAAAAGGTGCGCTACATCGAGTCCCCACCCCGAGGTGGTGGAGCTGGATTCTGGGAAATCTAGCATTCCCGAGGTGATTCCCCTTAGGCAGTTCAGGTCAGAGAAACCCCAAACCCCCGTGGTGCGGTGTCGATCCAATTTTTTTGACATGTATCACGATGAGCTCCGAATCGTGGGAGTGGGCCCGACTCCAACTGCCGGCTCAGTTCTTCGGGACATGCTTTCTCAAGCCGATGCCGATTATGTTAAGAGCCTTGGCTGGGCTGAGCTCATGCAGCGTTCAAACACTGCTTCCGCTGAGGTGATCTGAATTCTACATACCTTATGCTTAGCATTTTTACCCCCATCTTCTAACCTCGTTTTTTTTTTTTTTAGGCTACCGCCCTAAATGTCGAGGTGTCTCTCCGAGCTTCCATTGCTAGGAAGCAACTCATTAGGGACACCAGGGGTTATGAAGCGCATGTTGCTGAGCTGAACCCGAAGCTAGAGGACCTTAACCTTTCTCATGAAAAAGAGGCGGCCAACCTCCGAGCTCAGATGGAGGAGATGCGGATGGGCTTCCAAGCGAAGAGGCTGAAGTATCAAAATGACCTTCGGATCTTCGAAGTTCAAAAGGAGGCTCTGCAGGGGGAGCTCAAAGGATCTCAAGATCAGCTTGGCCAAGCTACCCAGGAACTAGAGGGAGCTCGGGCCGAGCTAGCAAAAGGAGTAGAGGGATTCAAGGCGGCTTTCATGGAATCAGAGGAGTTCATGGACACCATCGCTGAAAAAGCTTATGGCTATCTGGCTATAGGTTTTGAAGGATGCACCAAGCAATTTCAGGAGGCCGGCTACCCTCCTGAAGGGACTCCCCTTGACTTTTTGAATATGGAGAAGTGTGCCCTGAGCTCCGCCACAGGCGAAGAGGATAAAGAGGGGGAGGGTGAAAATGAGAACAATTAAGTTTTGTATATTTGCTGGTGTAAACACTTAGATTTTTGTCAGATTATGCGAACTCAGTTCTATTATTATTCTTTTAGGTTATCACAATTTGAGTTGCGATTACTAACACCTCAAAATGAGCTGAGCCGAGCTCCCTGGAGGGATGCAAAATTAACACTTAAAAATAAACGAACACCCAAAAGGCGTTGAGCTGAGCTTACCTCTAGGCGGCCGAGCTGAGCTCCTTAAAGGGAGGTAAAATAACCACTTAAAAATAAACCAACACCCGAAAGGCATTGAGCTGAGCTGATCTCTAAGTAGCCGAGCTGAATTCCCTAAGGTGACCGAGCTCCTGAAGGGAGGCAAGATAAATACTTAAAAATTAACTAACTTCCGAAGGTGAGCTGAGCTGAGCTCCTGAAGGGAGGCAAAATAAATGCTTAAAAATTAACTAACTCCCAAAGGTGAGCTGATCTGAACCAAGCTGAGCTGAGCTCCCCGACCTGACCCTCCTTATGTTACCCAAAAAGCTTGAATAAATTCCCGACCTGACCTGACTAATGTTGCCCGAGAGCTTGACTGAGCTCCCGACCTGACCTGAATGATGTTATCCGAAAGCTTATATGAGCTCCCGACCTGACCTGAATGATGTTATCCGAAAGCTTATATGAGCTCCCGACCTGACCTGAATGATGTTATCCGAAAGCTTATATTAGCTCCCGACCTGACCTGAATGATGTTATCCGAAAGCTTATATGAGCTCCCGAACTGACCTGAATGATGTTATCCGAAAGCTTATATGAGCTCCCGACCTGACCTGAATGATGTTATTCGAAAGCTTATATGAGCTCCCGACCTGACCTGAATGATGTTATCCGAAAGCTTATATGAGCTCCCGACCTGACCTGAATGATGTTATCCGAAAGCTTATATGAGCTCCCGACCTGACCTGAATGATGTTATCCGAAAGCTTATATGAGCTCCCGACCTGACCTGAATGATGTTATCCGAAAGCTTATATAAACTCCCGACCTGACCTGAATGATGTTATTCGAAAGCTTATATGAGCTCCCGACCTGATCTTTCTCTGCTCCAAGAACTAAATGTGCCTAAGTTAAAATGTGACTAAGGTGATGAGCTGAACCAAAGTCAGGGGCTCAAGGAGCGTGACTAAGATGATGAGCTAAACAAAAGTCAGGGGCTTCAGAAGCGTGACTAAGATGATGAGCTGAACCAAAATCAGGGGCTTAAGAAGCGTGACTAAGGTGATGAGCTGAACCAAAGTCAGGGGCTTAAGAAGCGTGACTAAGGTGATGAGCTGAACCAAAGTCAGAGGCTTAAGAAGCGTGACTAGGTGATGAGCTGAACCAAAGTCAGGGGCTTAAGAAGCTTGACTAAGGTGATGAGCTGAACCAAAGTCAGGGGCTTAAGAAGCGTGACTAAGGTGATGAGCTGAACCAAAGTCAGGGGCTTCAGAAGCGTGACTAAGGTGATGAGCTGAACCAAAGTCAGGGGCTTAAGAAGCGTGACTAAGGTGATGAGCTGAACCAAAGTCAGGGGCTTAAGAAGCGTGACTAAGGTGATGAGCTGAACCAAAGTCAGGGGCTTAAGAAGCGTGACTAAGGTGATGAGCTGAACCAAAGTCAGGGGCTTAAGAAGCGTGACTAAGGTGATGAGCTGAGGCACATTTACATCAATATTTCTGAAAAAATAACTGCTTATAGATAAACGTAGAAGGTAGCTTGCATGAATTACAACTTAAAGGAAAATTGAACTTGCAACATTTAAGAATAATATTTGCGTAAATTATAAGCGCTCCAAGGTCTCTTCAACATCTTTTCTTTTGAATCCTCCAAGTAATAAGCATCCGAACTGAGCCTCATCACCACCTTGTATGGTCCTTCCCATTTAGGGTCGAGCTTCCCTACAGCCACCTCCTGAACTTTTCTCAGCACCAAATCTCCTACCTGGAAACCCTTCCTGCGCACTCGACGATTATAGGACCGAGCTATCCTGTTCTTGTATGCCTCAATCCTGATAGCAGCAGCTTCTCTCTTTTCACCCAAAAAGTCTAAGTCTTCCATCCTCCTCTTTCCATTTTCTTCATCATAGAAAATGATCCGAGCCGACTCCTCTCCAATTTCTACTGGCAGGACGGCCTCATTTCCGTACACCATACTAAATGGAGTCTCTCCAGTTCCCATTCTTGGTGTGGTACGATATGATCATAACACACTAGGAAGCTCTTCCACCCAATTTCCCTGGGCTTGGCCCAAACGCGTCTTCAAGCTTTGCACCAAAGACCTATTAGTCACCTCCACCTGACCATTACTCTGAGGATAATGGACAGATGTGAAGTGTTGCTGAATTTTCATTTCTTTACACCAAGCTTGCACTCGAGCCCCTTGAAACTGCCTCCCATTGTCAGATATGAGCTTACGTGGTACTCCAAATCTGCACACAATATTCTTCCACAGAAATTTCAAGACTTTCCCTTCAGTAATTCGAGTTAAAGCATCTGCCTCAACCCATTTAGAGAAGTAATCAATAGCAACCAGCAAGAATTTCTTTTGAGCTGGGGCTGGAGGGAAAGGACCCACAATATCAATTCCCCATTGATCGAAAGAACATGCTGCTATTATCCCTTTCATTAATGCTGCTGGTTGGTTCTGAAGTCTACTATGTATTTGACAACTATCACAAGAAGTCACCAAAGTTATGGCATCTTTCAGAATAGTGGGCCAAAAATATCCCGCCAAGAGAACCTTACGGGCTAGAGAATAAGACCCTAAATGATTGCCACAACACCCCTCGTGTATCTCCTTTAGGACATAATGAGCTTCCTTGGGGCCTAAACACTTGAGAAGAGGTCCGACAAATGACCTCTTATAAAGAACTCCCTCCATCATCACAAAGCGGAGACTCCTCTGTTTCAACCTGAAACGACCCTAACTCTATAATTAATAAATAAATATGCGGAATTTTTTTTTTCTAAGTAAAAATATGTACATACATGCCCATACATATATGCACAGAATAAATAGATTTAAAAATAAATAACTTGAATAAAAATAATGCAACAACTCGAAAACTTAACATTTCATAATATAAATATCTGAGTCATGCGTTAAATAAAATACTGACAACAGTGAAATAAATTAAAGTTTTGCATGCACTGAAAATTACTTAAAATAAAATATCCCAAATCACAACCACTGAAAATAATTAAAATGTAACATGCTAAAAAAATTCGAGACATGCATAAAGACTCAGACAACGGTCACGGGGGATCACTGCCAGTCTGCTCATACGTCCTCGCCGCCGGTAGGAGCTACATCCTCCTCCACGTACTCACCTGCACCATACCAGTGTAGTGAGCCTAGAGGCCCAACATGCTAACATAACAAGGGTTTAAAATAATTTAAATCACTTTAATACTAATACATAACATATACATGAATGAGCATGCTTAAAAAATATCATTGACATCACACAGCTTAAATTAACTTAAATATCATAACATAAATAATACATACATTGTTGAGCAAAGTATTTTCTAACATCGCATGGTTGTATCCATAGTGTAACCTTAAATCATACATTAAATACTGATCAGCGTGGAAACCAACGTACGTGGCGGTGACGAATCACCTCTTAAATTGGCAGTAAACTGCCCTTCAATAGTTCATATATGGGGACGAATCCCCCTCAAATTGTCACACTACTTCAACTTCCAACATAAAATATTTTCTTTTGCTCAACCTTAAACATTAAATCATGCATAAAAATTATTTCATGAATGCATGCACTTAAATAAAATGTGTGTCCTTCATGTATATTTAATTTAATTTCATACTAACATATAAATATAAAAAAATAACTTAAATGCATAAAAATAATTAAATATACATTCAGGACACATGCAAATTTATCCTGGATTGTACTGACTGCTGGTCCTAACACTCAAGCCCATTTACTTAAATCTGGTCCATTAACACTGAGACTGGACCATTAACATACTTAAGCCCAACATTACATTTCTAAGCCCAATTAATTAATTAAAGCCCATCAAAACATTCCTGGCCCAATAATAACCTATTCTGGCCCAATGGGCCCAAAAGCCCAAAGACTGGCCCAATAACTTTCATGGGCCCCCAAGGCCCATAAAAATTAGAGGACTCACTTAATTAATATAATTAAGCCCAATAACAATTAAGTTTAACCCAAATAATTAAATAGAACCCAAATCATTTTATTTCTAATTAATTGGCCCAAAAACCAATTAAATCCTAAAATACTTTAAAATTAAAAAGACTCGAGCCCGGCCCACCAACCCGGACCCGGACCAACTTAACCCGACCCACTACCCTACTGACCCGACCCGGACCACTCAGACCCGGCCCAGACCCCGAATCCAGCCCCAACCCGTGACCCCCTCCCTTGCTTCCTCTCGGCCGAGAGCAGCAGGCCTTCTCGGCCTGCTTTCAGCCAGCTCCAGCCGCCCCTGGCCGGAGCCCCGCCGCCCAGATGTAGCCCACGTCTGGGCGGTCCCGACCTGGCCCTAGCCCTGACCCCATGCACCCCCTAAACCGAGCCCGAACCCCACTTCCCTCGAACCCTAGCTGTGCATCCATGGAGGCCGATCTGCACTTGGTGGTTTCCTGGGCTCGTTTGGCTCAAACCACTCGAGCCACTCGAGTCCAGGCCACACACACACACCCTCTGAACACCTACCAGCAGTCGTACAAGGCATGGAGGAAGAAAAACATGAGTATGATTGACGGAATACATGAACAAAGTGCATATCAACCAAAAGCAAACGTTTTTTCTGAAAATTCCTTGGAACAATCTGATGTCTACACATTCACACATATAATTCCTGATATGGCACGAAAATAAAGAGAAAAAATCATGCCTTGCACCGTAGATTGAAGAGAAGTAGGCGCGTGAGATGATTCTGGGACGACGGGACGACGATTTAACTTGAAAACCTCAAGAACCGGGGCTATGGAGTCTTCTTGGAGGCTGCTGATCGGTCGAAGAAGAAATGAAGGAGAGGGGGTGGCGGCTGTGTGAGAGTGATCGGGTGAGAGGGTTGGGTAGAATAGGTTTAGGTTTTTAATTTAATTAAAAGTAGATTTTAGGATAATTAAAATATTAAGAAGGGTTTTTAAATATAAAATATATAACTTAAAAACACTAATTAAGAAATAAAAATCTGATAACTAAAATTAAAATCCCGAAATATATAATTAAGGGAATTTTAAAAATAATTAAAAGTCACTATTTTGGCTAAATTTGAATAAAAACGGACTCCTAAAATTATATAAAATTAAATACTAAAATTTTTGAGGTAATAAAATTCAAAATAGTATTTTTGGGCTCTTAAAAGGCTCATGAAATAAATTGGATAGAAAGTTATCATTTCGTCCGTCCACGGTCCCGTCTACGCGATAAAATAACTCAAATACCAATAATTCATAAAAATCACTAATTATGGGTTAAATAATTTAAATCATGCACAAATAATTCACATAATAATTTAACCCATAATCTAAAATTTTAAATAAATAAATTTCCTAATTATGCATGCGAATTCACGTATTTAAAATGCCGGTTGTTACAATTCTCCCCTCCTTAAATTGGATTTCGTCCTCGAAATTAAAGTACTTACCCGAACAACTCCGGGTAGCGAGTCCTCATATCTGCCTTGGTCTTCCAAGTAGCTTCCTCCTCCGAGTGATTCAGCCACTGGACTCTGACCATCGGTATGACACGCGTCCTAAGCCTCCGCTCCTCCCTAGCCAAGATCCGTATAGGCCTCTCCTCAAATGCTAACTCCGGTGTCAACTGAAGAGGCTCAAAATCCAACACATGCGACGGGTTGGAGACATATCTTCGAAGCATGGATACATGGAAAACGTTGTGCACTGCCGCTAGCCCTGGTGGTAAAGCTAAACGGCAAGCCAACGTGCCAATTCTCTCCAAGATCTCGAATGTCCCTATATACCTCGGATTAAGCTTGCCTCTCCGGCCAAATCGCACTACTCCCTTCATAGGTGACACCTTCAGGAATACGTGATCACCTACAGCGAACTCCAAATCTCGTCGTCGAGTATCTGCATAACTCTTCTGACGACTCTGAGCAGTCCTCATGCGATCCCGAATCTGAGTCACAATGTCAGCTGTCTGCTGCACAATCTCAGGACCAAGTAAAATCCTCTCACCAACCTCATCCCAATGCACAGGAGACCTGCATCTCCTCCCATACAATGCTGCATAAGGAGCCATACCTATAGACGACTAAAAACTGTTGTTATAGGTAAACTCCACTAATGGCAGTCTAGTCTCCCACGAGCCCTGAAAATCGATGACACAAGCCCTCAGAAGATTCTCGAGAACCTGGATCACTCTCTCAGACTGACCATCTGTCTGGGGATGGAATGCTGTGCTGAAAAAAATTCTAGTCCCCAAAGCTGTGTGCAGACTCTTCCAAAACGCGGATGTGAATCTCGGATCTCTGTCTGACACAATCGACACTGGTATGCCATGCAACCTAACAATCTCCTTGATGTAAAGCTCTGCATACTGTGTCAATGAGTAAGTAGTCCTCACCGACAAGAAATGAGCTGACTTGGTGAGTCTATCCACAATCACCCAAATCGCTGTGCAACCTCTGGCACTCCTCGGTAAGCCAACCACAAAGTCCATCGTAATATTCTCCCATTTCCATTTCGGAATAGGAAGAGGTCTAAGAAGTCCTGCTGGACGCTGATGCTCTACCTTGACTTGCTGACAAGTCAAGCACTCTGACACCACTCTCCCGATGTCTCTCTTCATCCCGGGCCACCAATACAATAGCTGCAAATCTCTGTACATCTTCGTACTTCCGGGGTGAATGGAGTACGGAGATGTGTGAGCCTCTGCTAAAATCTCAGCTCTCAACTGATCGACGTTCGATACCCACATCCTACCACAGTACTGAACAATGTCATCCACAACTGTATAAAGACGGCCACCCTTGGCCTCATCTCTCTGCCTCCAACGCTGTAACTCCTCATCAGTAGTCTGTCCAAATCTGATCCGATCTCACAGAATCGGCTGCACCGTCAACACTGACAAGCTCGGTGCATGACCACTCGAGTAAAACTCCAAATCAAACCTCTGAATCTCGCTCTGCAGTGGTAACTGCACTGACAAACACGATACCACTGACGACTTCCGACTCAAAGCATCGACCACTACATTAGCTTTACCTGGATGGTAGCTAATGTCACAATCATAATCCTTCACTAACTCCAACCATCTTCGTTGCCTCATGTTCAACTCCTTCTGAGTGAAGAAGTACTTGAGGCTCTTGTGATCCGTGAAAATCTTGCACTTCTCGCCATACAGATAGTGCCTCCAGATTTTCAAAGCGAAGACCACTGCTGCTAACTCCAAATCATGTGTCGGGTAGTTCTGCTCGTGAATCTTCAACTGCCTCGATGCATAAGCAATAACCTTACCACACTGCATAAGTACTGCGCCTAAACCCAGCTTAGACGCGTCGGTGTACACCACTAGCTCCTCGTGTGGTACTATCACCGCTAACACCGGTGCAGTAGTGAGTGCTTCCTTCAACTGATCGAAGCTCCTCTGACAGTCTGAACTCCAGATAAACTTTGCGTTCTTCTTGGTTAAGGAAGTCAAGGGTACTGCAATAGAGGAAAAACCCTTGATGAACTTCCTATAATATCCTGCCAAACCCAAGAAACTGCGAATCTCCGAAGCATTCTTCGGAATACCCCAATTCTGCACTGCCTCAACCTTCGACTGATCAACTGCAATCCCATCTCTCGAAATAATGTGGCCAAGAAATGCCACCTGCTCGAGTCAAAACTCGCACTTGCTGAACTTGACATACAAACGATGCTCCCTCAAAGTCTGCAAGGCTGTCTGTAGATGCTGTCTATGCTCCTCAATGCTCCTAGAGTAGATCAAGATATCATCAATGAAGATTATGATGAACTGATCTATATACGGTTGAAAAACGCGGTTCATGAGATCCATGAAAACCGCTGGAGCATTGGTCATCTCAAATGGCATCACTAGGAACTCGTAATGCCCATACCGTGTCCGAAAAGCAGTCTTGGACACATCTGCATCTCTAACACGCAGCTGATGATAACCAGATCGCAGGTCGATCTTGGAGAACACTGAAGCTCCCTGCAACTGATCAAATAAATCCTCTATCCTCGACAGGGGATACTTATTCTTCACTGTGACCCTATTGAGCTCTCGATAATCAATGCACAGTCTCATACTGCCATCCTTCTTCTTCACAAATAACACTGGAGCTCCCCATGGAGAAAAGCTAGGACGAAAAAAGCCTTTCTCTAATAATTCCTGTATCTGCTCCTTCAACTCTTTCATCTCGGTAGGAGCAAGTCTGTATGGTGCCTTAGAGATAGCCACGGTGTCTGGCACTAAGTCAATGCTGAACTCCACATCTCTCACTGGTGGAATTCCTGCAACATCCTCCGAAAAGACATCTGGAAAGTCACGAACCACCTCTATCTTTGATAATGATCTGCTAGATGGTTCTGAGGCCGTGACAATACTCGCTAGAAACCTCTGGCAACCCCGTCTCAACAACTTCCTCGCCTGAATAAGAGATATCACCTGAGGAAAATCACTGCTCTGAGATGCATGGAAAGTAAACGGGTCGCCTCCTGACGGTTTCACTGACACTGACCTCCGACGAAAATCAATCGAAGCTCCATTGACTGTCAACCAGTCCATACCCAATATCAAATCAAAGCCGCTTAACGGCAAAACCACTACATCTGCGCGAATGGAGTGTCCCTGTAGCTCTAACTCCAGCTCTCGGATGACACTAGAGGTAGTAATAATCTGTCCTGACGGCATAGTGACATCATAACCACTGTTGGCAATCTCCGTTGTGATGCCTATCCGTCTGATGAACTCTAGGGAGATAAACGAATGCGTAGCCCCTGAATCTAGCAACGCAAACGTGGAGTTACCTCCAACTAGAATTCTCCCTGCACGCAGAAGAATCCCAACAATTTCATGTCACTACTAAACTTTCCCCCAACAAGACACTAATAACCCTTAATTCTAATCACAAGTAAAACATGCTTCTTATTCTAACATGCAGATAGATAACCCAAATAACAACAATTTCGCAAGAAAACGAGATTCTTAACTAAAGGGAAAATTATAAAATTCTAGGGATAAGGTATACCGGTGATCAAGTAGGTGTCTGGGTCTGCCTCCTCCGCCTGCATGACGAACACTCTACCAGCCGTGTTCTTCTTCCTCGGGTAGTTAGCTATCTGATTCCCTGGCTCTCTGCAGTGGTAACAAACTCCTGCTCCCAACAGATAAGGTCCCGAATGCATCTTTTGACACTTCGGGCAAGTAGGAAAACCTATAGCATTAGGGGCCCCGCCCCTCTGCTGCTATGGCCTCTGATGCTGCGGTCTCTGCTGCGGATTCGGGCCCTTAGCCGGCCCAGTAAACTGCTTCTTTGCAGGAGGCTGCGAATATGGTCGCTGATACCCCGACTGCATCTGTCTCTTCCCTTGCTGCTCTCGCTGCATCTCTCTCCTACCCTCCTCTGACCTCAGTGCTCTACTAACTGCCGCCTCATATGTAGCGACGTCCATCATACGTACGTCGTGCTTAATATCCGCTCTCAGTCCCTCCACAAACTGCCTCATCTTCTCCGGTGGACTGTCTGCAATCAGAGGCACAAAATGACAGCCCCTCTCGAACTGGCTCACGTACTCCACCACTGACCTGTCCCCCTGCCGGAGACTCATAAACTCCCGGATCATGCGACTCCTCACATCCTCCGTGAAATACTTGGCGTAGAAGACATGCCTGAACTCCGCCCAAGACAGTGTAGGGAGGTGTACTCCCCTGACAGCACCCTCCCACCAAAGAGCTGCGTCTCCCCTCAACATATACGTCGCACAGTTCACCCTGTCCGCATCAGTGATCCCCATATATGAAAAGATGGACTCCAAAGAACGAATCCACCCCTCAGCCACCAATGGATCGGTGGTACCAAGGAACTCCTTCGGCCCCTTCATCTGGAACCGCTCAGCTACGTCCTCCTCATGGGACATTCTGGGACGTGAAGCCTGCTGCTCTAACAAAGCAATAACTCCTGCCATCAAAGTAGCATTGGTCTGCTCCAATGCTGCAAGTGGGTTCTGCGGAGGTGGAGGTGGAGGTGTAGGTGGAGATCCCCCATGTCTGTTCATCGGTCTGGGAGGCATTCTGCACCACCACATATTTCTTTACGTAAATCGTCATGCATAACTAAGTGGTTTAAAATTAATGCTAACTTAAATCCTTAAAAGTAAATCATACTATAAACACTTAAAACTTACAGACCGGTAGCGTAGATTTCTGAGCTCGCATAGCAGTAATGACCCCTCCAAGGACCGTGCTTTGATACCAACTGAAACGACCCTAACTCTATAATTAATAAATAAATATGCGGAAAATTTTTTTTTTCTAAGTAAAAATATGTACATACATGCCCATACATATATGCACAGAATAAATAGATTTAAAAATAAATAACTTGAATAAAAATAATGCAACAACTTGAAAACTTAACATTTCATAATATAAATATCTGAGTCATGCGTTAAATAAAATACTGACAACAGTGAAATAAATTAAAGTTTTGCATGCACTGAAAATTACTTAAAATAAAATATCCCAAATCACAACCACTGAAAATAATTAAAATGTAACATGCTAAAAAAATTCGAGACATGCATAAAGACTCAGACAACGGTCACGGGAGATCACTGCCAGTCTGCTCATACGTCCTCGCCGCCGGTAGGAGCTACATCCTCCTCCACGTACTCACCTGCACCATACCAGTGTAGTGAGCCTAGAGGCCCAACATGCTAACATAACAAGGGTTTAAAATAATTTAAATCACTTTAATACTAATACATAACATATACATGAATGAGCATGCTTAAAAAATATCATTGACATCACACAACTTAAATTAACTTAAATATCATAACATAAATAATACATAAATTGTTGAGCAAAGTATTTTCTAACATCGCATGGTTGTATCCATAGTGTAACCTTAAATCATACATTAAATACTGATCAGCGTGGAAACCAACGTACGTGGCGGTGACGAATCACCTCTTAAATTGGCAGTAAACTGCCCTTCAATAGTTCACATATGGGGACGAATCCCCCTCAAATTGTCACACTACTTCAACTTCCAACATAAAATATTTTCTTTTGCTCAACCTTAAACATTAAATCATGCATAAAAAATATTTCATGAATGCATGCGCTTAAATAAAATGTGTGTCCTTCATGTATATTTAATTTAATTTCATACTAACATATAAATATAAAAAAATAACTTCAATGCATAAAAATAATTAAATATACATTCAGGACACATGCAAATTTATCCTGGATTGTACTGACTGCTGGCCCTAACACTCAAGCCTATTTACTTAAATCTGGCCCATTAACACTGATACTGGCCCATTAACATACTTAAGCCCAACATTACATTTCTAAGCCCAATTAATTAATTAAAGCCCATCAAAACATTTCTGGCCCAATAACAACCTATTCTGGCCCAATGGGCCCAAAAGCCCAAAGATTGGCCCAATAACTTTCATGGGCCCCCAAGGCACATAAAAATTAGAAAAACTCACTTAATTAATTTAATTAAGCCCAATAATAATTAAATTTAACCCAAATAATTAAACAGAACCCAAATCATTTTATTTCTAATTAATTGGCCCAAAAACCAATTAAATCCTAAAATACTTTAAAATTAAAAAGACTCGAGCCCGGCCCACCAACCCGGACCCGGACCAACTTAACCCGACCCACTACCCTACTGACCCGACCCGGACCACTCAGACCCGGCCCAAACCCCGAATCCAGCCTCAACCCGTGACCCCCTCCCTTGTTTCCTCTCGGCCGAGAGCAGCAGGCCGGCCAGCTCCGGCCGCCCCTGGCCAGAGCCCCGCCGCCCAGACGTAGCCCACGTCTGGGCGGTCCCGACCTGTCCCTAGCCCTGACCCCATGCACCCCCTAAACCGAGCCCGAACCCCACTTCCCTCGAACCCTAGTTGTGCATCCATGGAGGCCGATCTGCATTTGGTGGTTTCCTGGGCTCGTTTGGCTCGAACCACTCGAGCCACTCGAGTCCAGGCCACACACACACACCCTCTGAACACCTACCAGCAGTCGTACAAGGCATGGAGGAAGAAAAACGTGAGTATGATTGAAGGAATACATGAACAAAGTGCATATCAACCAAAAGCAAACGTTTTTTCTGAAAATTCCTTGGAACAATCTGATGTCTACACATTCACACATATAATTCCTGATATGGCACAAAAATAAAGAGAAAGAATCATGCCTTTCATCGTAGATTGAAGAGAAGTAGGCGCGTGGGACGATTCCGGGACGACGGGACGACGATTTAACTTGAAAACCTCAAGAACCGGGGCTATGGAGTCTTCTTGGAGGCTGCTGATCGGTCGAAGAAGAAATGAAGGAGAGGGGGTGGCGGCTGTGTGAGAGTGATCGGGTGAGAGGGTTGGGTAGAATAGGTTTAGGTTTTTAATTTAATTAAAAGTAGGTTTTAGGATAATTAAAATATTAAGAAGGGTTTTTAAATATAAAATATATAACTTAAAAACTCTAATTAAGAAATAAAAATCTGATAACTAAAATTAAAATCCCGAAATATATAATTAAGGAAATTTTAAAAATAATTAAAAGTCACTATTTTGGCTAAATTTGAATAAAAACGGACTCCTAAAATTATATAAAATTAAATACTAAAATTTTTGAGGTAATAAAATTTAAAATAGTATTTTTGGGCTCTTAAAAGGCTCATGAAATAAATTGGATAGAAATTTGTCATCTCGTCCGTCCACGGTCCCGTCTACGCGATAAAATAACTCAAATACCAATAATTCATAAAAATCACTAATTATGGGTTAAATAATTTAAATCATGCACAAATAATTCACATAATAATTTAACCCATAATCTAAAATTTTAAATAAATAAATTTCCTAATTATGCATGCAAATTCACGTATTTAAAATACCGGTTGTTACACAACCGATATGCCTTCTTCGGATCCTTTGGTAATTCACCCTTCTCCATGTAATCCAAGAGCTCCTTTCTTCAGTCACTCTCTTCCTGAGCTAATGGTGCGAGCTCAGTAGAGGGTGTCAATTCCACTTGCACGACAACTTCCCTGGTCTTCCAGTTATGAAGTGAACTAGCCATCTTGGCGAGATAATATGCTTTTTCATTGCCCTCCCTCGGAATTTGTTCAAACAATACCTCATCAAAGAAACCCTTAGCTTCCTCTATCGCCCTCATATATTCCTTCAGCTTTTCATTTTTGACTTCATACGTTCCATTCACCTGCTGGGCTACTAACTGTGAATCAGAGTAGAGGTGCACCCGAGCTGCCCCAGCTTGCTTAGCTGCTCGGAGGCCAATCAACACAGCCTCATACTCTGCTTCGTTATTAGAAGCTCAAAAATCCAACCTAACTGCCAATCTGATCTCATCTCTACGAGAGGAGATCAAAACACCCCCACCCCACATCCTTCACTATTAGAAGAGCCGTCAACGTATACTTTCCACAAATCTTCTGCTTCCATATGTCTCGTTTCGGCAAGGAAATCAGCTAACGCCTGGGCCTTAATGGCCGTCCTTGGTTCATACTGGATATCATACTCACTGAGCTCCGTAGTCCACTTTACCAACCTTCCCGAAATATCAACTCGAGTTAA
The DNA here is from genome assembly GCF_033568475.1 of Henckelia pumila. Classification (NCBI taxonomy): domain Eukaryota; kingdom Viridiplantae; phylum Streptophyta; class Magnoliopsida; order Lamiales; family Gesneriaceae; genus Henckelia; species Henckelia pumila. Next base: position 105,368,653 of record NC_133121.1, read on the forward strand.
TATCCTCCCAATATGGCTGTTGGTTAGCACCACAATAGGATGTGATAGAAAGTAAGGTCTGAGCTTCCTTGCTGTCATAACCAAGGCCAATGCTAACTTTTTCACCTCTGAATACCGAAGTTCTGCACCCTTAAGGGCATGTGAGAAGGAATAGATAGGGTGTTGAGCTGTTCTCTCCTGCCTAATAAGTACTGAGCTAACGGCCCCTTCCAAAGCTGATAAGTAGATGTACAATGGTTCACTTGGAATTGCCTTAGCCAACACAGGGAGTTCAGCTAAATAGCTTTTTAAGTCATCAAATGCCTTTCCACATTCATCATTCCATTCAAATTTCTTGGCTTTGCGGAGCACTTTGAAGAAAGGTAAACTCCTATGGGCTGATCTTGATATAAATCGAGACAAGACTGCAATCCTCCCTGCCAACCTCTGAACTTCTTGCAAATTACGGGGAGCAGACATGGATCGGATAGCCTGTACCTTCTCAGGGTTAGCCTCTATTCCCCTCTCAGTAACCATGTACCCCAAAAACTTACCTCCCCTGACTCCGAATACACACTTCTCAGGATTAAGCTTCATCCGATAAGCCCTCAAAGTCGAGAAAGTCTCCTCCAGGTCGGCCAGCAGCCCCACATCATCCTGAGACTTCACCAGAATATCATCCACGTAAACTTCTACATTTCTGCCAATTTGGGAGGCAAACACTCTGTCCATGAGTCTTTGATAAGTGGCCCCTGCATTCTTTAACCCAAAAGGCATCACTCGGTAACAAAAAGTTCCATGAGAGGTGGTGAAACTTACTTTGTCCTGATCCTCCTCCACCAGAGGAATTTGATGATACCCTTGATATGCATCCATGAAGCATAAGTACTGATGACCTGCCGTAGAGTCAACCAATTGATCAATTCGAGGCAGTGGATAGCAATCCTTTGGGCACGCCTTATTTAAGTCCCTGAAGTCAACACACATTCTCCACTTGCCTGAACTCTTAGGGACAAGGACCACATTAGATAACCAGGTAGGGAATTGCACTTCCCTAATGTGTCCGGCCTTAAGAAGTTCCTCTACCTCTTTTTTTATGACTTTATCTTTTTCTGGTCCAAAGTGTCTCTTCTTCTGCTTTATAGGCCTTACTCCCGCAAGAATATTTAGTCTATGAACTATAATTTCTTCACTGACCCCTGTGAGCTCCGATACAGACCAAACAAAAACATCTTTGTTTTTCTTTAAGCAATCAACCAAAATTTGCTTCATTGATGGGCTCAAATTAGCAGCTAATTTGACAACCTGAGCTCCCGGGATTAACTCCACCTTCTCATGGCCTTCTTCAGACATCAGAAGTACTTTTTGACCAAACACCTTTGGCACCCGGCCTACTGAAACCATCCCTACCTCTCTTCTCTTCTTCTTCGCATCAATATTCACCTCATTCACATAACACAACCTAGCTGTCTTCTTATCACCCCGAACAACCCCCACTTCTCTCCCACTTGGGAACTTCAACTTTTGATGATAGGTAGATGCCACAGCTCGGAAATCACTCAGGGCAGGGCGTCCCAATATTCCATTAAAAGAGGAGGGTGCATCCACCACGGTGAAACAAGCCATTTTGGTTACTCTTTGCTCTTCATTTCCAAGAGATAATGGGAGCATTATCTGTCCCAATGGTTGCAAAGCATGACCCGTGAACCCATACAACTCCGTGGTGATTGGATCCAACTCAAATCTTTCCAACTTCATTTGATCAAGGGTCTCTTTGAAGATAATGTTTACTGAGCTACCAGTATCAACAAAGATGTGAGCCACATCATAGTTGGCTATAGTCAAGGTAACCAATAAGGGATCGTTATGAGGTATTACCACATCCTTTAAATCTTCTCTTCCGAAGCTAATGCTTGGATCAGTAGGACAGCTGAGCTGAGAATTTACCTCCAAATTCTCTAATCTGTGCCCATGAGCTTTGCGAGCCCTTCCTGAATCTCCATCTGTAGTGCCTCCTGAAATCATATTAATCATGCCCCTATGAGGATGATTTGCAATTTGCTTAACCCTATCTTTTTGACCATTTCGCGGAGCTCTTATTTGATGATCAGGTTGGTTTCCTCTTCCTTCATTTCCCTGATTCCTCCATTGAGGAGCTCGGCCATGGCGAGGAGGATTTGCCCTTCGAGTCAGTTTGGCTCTGATTCGAGGGTTATCATACATGATCCTTTGAACCTCTTCACCCAGCCTCTGATAATCATTGGTGATATGCCCATACTCCTGATAAAAATCGCAAAACTTATCAGATGGCGGTAACCGAGGGCCTTTCTCAGCATTATGGGGTCTCACAAGTGCTCGCCTATCCTCACATATTTGCATGGCCTTCTCTAGGCTTACTGAGAGCGGAACGTAGGGGTAAGGTCCTTTAACCCTGCTCATCTCTTCTGCAACCCTCTTCCTTCCTCCCTCTGTCTTTCCCTCTGCCTTTGCTGCCACTGTCCTCCTCTCAACCCTTGAGTGAAAGAGTTGACCAAGATATCAGCAGTGGCAGCAGGTACTTCCAGAGCTGCTGTATTGAAGCGCTGAACATACTCCCTTAGAGGTTCTACCTCAGATTGCTTCATATTGAACAAACTGAGGGAAGTCTTCAAATATCTCTTGCTACTCGCATATTGGTGTAGAAAAGCTGAACTAAAGTCATTGAAGCTCCTAATGCTACCAGGTTGTAAGAGGTTGAACCATTGTTGAGCTGACCTCACTAGAGTAGTGAGGAAAACCCGACATTTAATCGCATCCGAATACCTATGTAACAGAGTCGCATTCTCTAACCTTCCCAAATGCTCCTCCGGGTCTGTGCTCCCATCATACTCCCCTAAAGTAGGCTGCTTAAAATTTGCGGGGAGGTCTTCATCCAGAATAGCCCAAGCAAAAGGGCTTTCTCTCTGTATAGGCCCTGGCCGACCTCCAACCTGTCGACCTAATCTTCTGATCTCGTCCCACATTGCATCCATTGGGTTTGGCTGACCTACAGGCGGAGGGGGAGGAGGTGGTGGATTCTGACCCATGGCCGCTTGCACCGTTTGAGTGATGAATTGGCTGAGCTGGTCCATAGTCATATCCGCCACATTTCCTCCTCCCCTTCCTCTTCCTCTTCCTCTTCCTGCCATATCAACGCCTTAACCTAAAAATTTATCACAGACGGCGCCAATTGATATACCTCAATAAAGTGATCTCCTTGGATGAGCTGAAGAAACTCCTCCAAATAAGAGATGAACTGCTGCTGACCTGAAACCACTAACAAGAGTGTTAAGGGGGGGCCGGAAGGTGTTCCGGCGTATCCCCTCCGACGCTCAAGTCAGATGCTAGGGTAATGAAAATATAGAGAGTGGTGTGTGAATACGAGTGAAGAATTAGCATTAAATAATGAAAGTAAACCTGGTATTTATAGGAGAGGGCTCCGAATCTTGCGCTTACTTTCCTTATCCAACACCGAGAATCCCGGGATCATAATCCCGGATGTTTCGGCTGAGATCTCGCCCCAATATAGCCTGGCTTAGGAAATAATACGATGCTTAATCTGAACTGTACTGCCCTTATGAGAATCACTTAGTTGTCGTCCTCTAAGAACTAATAGAGAAGGTGACGGATGAGCTATTACCGAATTCCTGAGCTCACTACAAATGACTGATCCTAACATCTTAGTTAGCCCATTGAAGTTACTGTATGAACTCCTCTACTAAGCTAACCCCATACTGGCCTCGGGACCGAGCTGAACTCCTGAGCTCCCAAGCCGAGCTCCCGACCTGAACTGGTCATTATGATGGGAGAGCTTGGCCGAGCACCCGACCCGAATTGGTCACTATGATGGGAGAGCTTGGCCGAGCTCCCGAGCTCCTGACCCGAGCTGGTCACTATGATGGGAGAGCTTGTCCGAGCTCCCGAGCTCCCGACTCGAACTGGTCATTATGATGGGAGAGCTTGGCCGAGCTCCCGACCTGACCCCCCGGACGATTCTGGCTAGTTAAGGATTGATCTTTACCTTAGGGTCATCTATGAGATGAGGTGATTTCCTCCCCCGGATATCAAATACATGTATAAATATAATACTAAAAAAAATTATTTTTTTCGGAGGGGCCACGTCCTATGGTGGATCCGCCTAACTAATGAATCAATGGGAAAAAAAACAAGAAATGTCATTTCAATATAAACAACTAAAAATTAATCACACCCTCACCATGGAGTTGTGTAGTAAAAAAGGAATTACATATAGAACTTTTGGCAAAATATATATCACAACATTAACTAAATCTTTCTCCGTTTTTTATTCAATTTTTTTATCCTGATAATGATAAATCTAACACGTAAAGACTTGAGATGTTGATAAATCCCGATAAAATAATCAACGTCTCAAGTCTTTACATGTTAGATTTATCATTAATATGTGTACATATAACGTGTATATTTCGATCATTATCTTTACTATATTATAATACATAAACCTCATAAAAAAATTATATTTGATCATTTTAATATATTTTAAAATTTATCCTTTATCAATTTTTTAATATGTTTAATTAATTATGGAGGTCTAAAAAAGTAAATTTCTTATTCAAAAACTTTCCACATTTTGTTCTACTATCCTCATTATCCTAACCACTATCACATTATCCTAAAATTTAAACAAAAATTATAATTAAATTCAAGTTTATAAAATAATATTTAATTTCAAATAATATATATTTTATGCACATGCAAGGCATGTACTCCGTGTACTAGTTATAACTTATAGATTAAGCATAAAGCGTGGACTAGGGGTGAGCAAAATTTCGGTTAAACCGAATTAACCGACCGAACCGAATCAATTCAAAAATTCGGTTCGGTTAATTCGGAAATTCGATTTTTATGTTATAAAATTTCGGTTAAATCGGTTAATTCGGTTCGATTTTCGGTTTTCTTAAAAAAAAATTCGGTTACTTCGGTTAACCGAATTATAAATAATTAAATTTTGAATTTTTTTTATTAGGCCTTATATATAAATTTATAATATATTTTAAATGTTTTTATATTTTATATTTTACTTAATTTTTCTTATTTTAATTTTTTAAGCTCAATATATTTTTATAATGATAAAAATATCATATTTAAATTATTAATTTTTATAAAATTTTTAATTTTTTAATTTTTGTAAAAAAATCGATTAATTCGATCGGTTAACCGAATTAACCGATTTTTAATTCGGTTCGATTAAATCGCTTTTAGTATAAATTCGGTTCGGATCGGTTAACCAAAATGCAATTCGGTTAATTCGGTTTCGGTTAATTCGGTTCGGTTTCTGACCGAATTAACCGGATGCTCACCCCTAGCGTGGACAACACACAACTTGAAAGGGAAAAAAAAAAAATTGATCTCAAGATATGAACATATTAATTTTTCATTATAAGTGGTAGCAGCAGCCGGAGAGATGCCGAAAGATTGATAATTTTTGCAATGACGAATATTTTACCCAAACATTTTAGCCCCCATATTGTGTAAGTTTATGTTATGACTTATGTGATTGTTCATGGTATACTATTAACAATACGAAGTGAATCCTAAATGGAAATGCAATTATCCAATATCGGTTAATGATATAGTTGATGCTCTTGCGAGAATTGCACTCGATGCAAACCATGGAATTTTCTTTTATTTCATTCCTATGTTTTTAGTTTTTACATTTGTACACATTCCCATCAATATCTTAGAAGAACTAGTTGGAAATTACAAATTTCATCAGCAAGTAAATTGTTATAGGATTAAAACATTAATGCTTGGGAAATTGACACTTTTATAAATATCGGTTTAATACATCTTACAAAAGAAAAAAGAAATAAACAAATGTCACACTCTTCCTCTTTGCATTATGATCATGTTTTCACCCCGAAACTTTCTTAAATTTCTAAATCACCCCAGACTTCCAGAGCCAGGTGCATTTTGATCCTTGGATAATTCCAATTTCAACCCCAAAATCATACGACGGTGAGCCTAGAATATCCTAAACTCGGATGTGGAGATAACGGCGATAACGGCGGAATCTCAAAGATGCCCATGCCGCCAAGGCAGTCTCCGAAGTCCCAAACCGCCGTCCAACTTGACGGCGTTAAAGGCATCGCCGCTATTAAATCAATCTCAGCTGCCGTAACTTCGCTCAATTCTTCTCTCTTGATTTCTTTCGCCTCTCTTTCTTCGGCGGCCTCACCGTCCCTTGCCCTCTTCCGGCAGCCAATTTCCGGCGTCTCCGTCGCCGCGCAAGGGTTCGAAATCCCGATCTCGAGTGGGAAATTGAGTATGGCTTTGCTTCCTCTGAGCTTGAACGCCGCCGCGTCGTACGCTTTCGCCGCCTCCACGGCCGTATCGAAGGTACCGAGCCAGACCCGGGTTCCCTTCTTATTAGGATCGCGTATCTCCGCCGCGAACTTCCCCCACGGCCGCTGCCTCACCCCTCTATAACGCCGCTGCTCGGCGGGATTCTGTTCGAGTCCCGCTTTGAATTGCTTCTTATCCGTTCGAGGAATTGCTATATTGAGCGAAGGCTTTCTCTCGGTGAAGTTTTTCTTGGGCTTCGCTTCGAAGTCTATGACTTTGGAGTCATTACACAAGCCAAAGAGGCTCGAAAATCCAGGACTGGAGCACGAATCTCTGGGGCTCGAAAAGGTGAGGTCAGAAATCACAGAACTCGAATTGCTGGAAGTTCTTGAAATCTGGGAGTCCGAAGAACAAGCAGCATGGGTATCCAAGAAACCAAAATCATCGAAAAGATGCTGGCATATGCTTTCCAGAGCTGAATTTTCATGTGGGGAAGCCATTTTTTTCTGTGAATTTTGCAATCTAGATCGGATTTTAATCTGTTCTTGGAAGTGGAAAAGATGAGAGTGAAGAAGGTTGAGATATATAGGCGTTTGAAATTTGGAGTGTTGTGTGCGTGGGCGTGGCCCGTGGGGGAGGAGGCTTCCTGCGAAGGGCCTTCGCAGCACATATGAAGCATCACACGAGGGGCCAGTCGCGTAATTTTAATTTTATTATTATTTTATATATTCTCATTGGACTATATAAATTTATATTCATTAAACAAATCGAATCATTCTGGTCACAAAAGGTATAATTTTGGAGGAAAGTTTAAATAAATTCAAATTTTAAAGTAATTAGAGCGATTTCACATTTAGAAGCAAAACCAAATCTGAAAATTCTATGTTGTAAAGTGTTTTTCTAAGATCGTTTTAGTAAGCAAACGCTATGATTTTTTTTAAGAAAAGTTATTTCATTGAATAATCTTATAAATTTCTACTTCTTGAAAACAATCATGGTTCTTTATGTTTTTTTGTTGTTAATTAAATTTTTTTTTCTCATCGATTTATTCAAAGAAATTATTGGTATGATAATTCTATTTCATAAAATTAAACTCATACATGTCATTTTTATTATAAAATGTCAATTAAGACAAAAGTGATGTGGTTTTGGATATGGTTGTGATATAATAATGGTAGTTGTTAATGAGTGCAAGTGGAATGGTCCACATACTCAGCATCATTTCCATTCTCTTCTTTTCCTTGCAACTTCCTTTGCAGCCGTGAGACGATTTTTTTTTTTTTCCCTACACTCCTATTCTATGCTATGCTTCTTCTTTTTATTGATAATGATAATAATAATATAAATACAACAACAATAACAACGATAAGTTCTCTAAGAATAACACCTCCAAAATTTTCCAGTCCAACACTATATCATCGTCAAATTTGAGTCGCACAATAAGATGTTAAAAACGGATTTTTAGTAAGAAAATCTATTTCTAAACGTGATAATAATAACAGTAGTAGAAAATAGTAAATACAAAGGGAAATCAATTTCGAAAAGCTTTCCTTTTCCAAAAACAAACTTAGTCTCCAATTTCGACAAATACTTGTAAAACGTTTTTGTAAAGGGCAATTTGCTCAAAAATTCCCAAATGCAAACATGTTTTGCTTTGGGGTCCCTAGTCATAAAATATGGTACAAAACAATACAAGATGTGGTACAAAATCATACAAGATGTGGTACAAATTAACAAAAAATGTGGTACAAAAAAGTAGCTAGGGAGTGCAGAGCAAAACATGTTTGCATTGGGAATTTTTGAGCAATTTGCACTTTTATTAAAATTGTTTTTTTAAAACAATTATAAAAGGTTTTTTTAAAAAAATGTGATGCTAAATGTACACGGAGAGTTACAATTTGGATTACAAGTTGGACATGAAATTAAATAAATATATATCTTTAATGTATTTTGAAAATATTTTTTTCAAATAAAGTGCAGGAATAATTTTATAATTTCATGTGTAATGTGTAACTCAATGTGTACATGTAACATTTCCTTAAAAATAAATACGTATTTGGACAACTTTTCTATAGAAACATTTTAACATTTCAACATAAATGTGTTTTAAAAGTTTTTTCATTGTCTTCCATTCTAAAAACATCTCTCGAATGTTCTTTAAAAACTATACTTGAAGAATTTTTTAAAAAATTTAAAATTTTTTGTCCAAACGTATATGCTTTAAATTTTTTTCACTTATAAAACATTAAAAATATTTTTAAAATATTTGTCCAAACAGAATATTAGGACTTGAGGTCGAAATAGTTTTTACAGTACATTATTTTTATCAAAGAGAGATATTCATTTTCAAGCAAGTTTCAATAATCCATTGTCACGAGGTCCATGTTAAGCAATAAAACTCACATATATCCATAGTGGTATGATATTATCCTTTGGTCCTAAGCTCGCATGAATTGTTTTGGACTTTATCTAAAATGTCTCATATTAATGGAGATATCGTTTATATTATCAAGTCATCATCTTTCAACTTTAATTGCATTCCCAACAGTTGAGTTGTTTTCTAATCCTACATCGCTACTCATGGATTTAAGGTGATCACCTAGCGAAAACCATATAACGACTAACGCTTAAGTCAACGATCACATCTTAAAAATGCAAAAGTAGAGAGCTCTTGAATATGTAAATGACACTTACCCAAAAATGGAGAAAATATATTTATAGAAGAATTTGAATGATCCTTAAAAAAGGTAATTGGCCTTTTTAAGACTAAATATTGTTGATTGTGCCCTTTAAAGAATAAATATTATAATTGGGCTCTCTTTCTCTTTTTATATAATTGTGATAATTTAATATAATTATATCATAATTAAATTAAAATAATTAAAATGAGCTACACACATCAAATATATTAAACAATTCGATATATCCTTTTTCTTAATTTTGAAAAAAAAAACTGCAGACAAATTGATATTCTCGGGGAACAAAATGTAAGCACAATTTCCACCACACGATTAAAAGCGAGCCAAGAGTTAAACTCTTTTTCTTTAAGACAAATTTTGCCCCGCCTAGGTGCTAACGGGATTGTGCAAAGTGTCTCCCAAGATAGAACGCTTCCCAACTTTGAGTAGCAGCACTGCAGACTCAAAGAACTTCGAACAGAAGTGCTTTAAGAAAACTCAGACTCGATATGAGTATGCAAGAGAGAAGAAAGGAAATCTGAATGAGCGAGTTGGAATGAATGCAGGGGCCATCTATTTACAGATGTTGGACGGCTGCCTCGGACGGTTGCATCCCTTCGATGCATGCATGGCCGAAAAGTTGCAATGGTTCGGTCTGAAGAGATGCACTGGTTCGAGCCCAAAAGTCACGTCCGTTCACAAGGAAAGATGCACTGATTTGGATGAAGGACACACTGTTTCTGCATGCACTGTTCTGACATGCAAAATAAATATTTAATTTATTTGTCTAAAAATCTAAACATGTGCCAAGCCAAGCCAAGCCCAAGCCCAAGCCCGTGCCGTGCCGGTCGGTCGGACGGCGGCGGCGGTGGCGCGCGCGCGCGTGTGGCTAATGGTTCGAAACTAGCCTAGACTAGGTCCGCTCCCTTTAACAAACATGGGTATACCTTGGGACCCCAACCCTTTGTTCAAACTTGGGCATTATATATTGTCATCATTTCCCTCATTTTACCAATGTGGGACAATGAGCATTTATCTCATTCACCACTTTCCAACACATTTTCCAACAATCCCCCACATGAATGTGATTTATGCGAATATGTATGCAGATGCTAAAACAGAGTTTCTTACGAAAAATTATTGCATGGGGAGAGGTAGCTTGCGGCTTTGAACCTTCCTTAGTGAAATACTATCGGATTTACTAGGCTGCCTAGTGAACGTGATGTCTTGAACTATTCAGCCGTTGATGTAAACCAAGACAACAGTATTCACACAATAATTTTTCTCACACTTTATTTGTTCTCATGGTTTTGTCCGTTTTGGCCCTGGACAACATCTTGGATTCTTAAGTGTTTCGTTGAAGCGGCCCGTCTTCACACTTAAATAGGTGACCTCCTAGTATATGAGTATCCTGTCATACCCTATTTCATAAAGAAATATAGGAATCATTAAAAGTTTTGTTAAAACTTAACCTCACTACTTGCACAGGTTGCACTTTTATCATATGAATGAGAATAGAACAAAGTTCTGAGTGCACGTGAACGTTCGTAACTTGATTGTCCCATTGAACCAAGATCTTGGGATCTCCAATCTACAAGGTTGGGTTTCCGCTATGAATATTCTTTAATTTTGTAGGTTTTAATCCCATTCCTCTTGATAAGCAGTTAACTTGATCTCGTCCTAAACTTTTTGTCAACGGATCGGCTAAGTTATCTTTTGATTTTACATAATCAACTGCGATAACTCCATTTGAGATCAACTGCCTAATGGTATTATGTCTTCGACGTATGTGTCTTGACTTACCATTATACATACTACTTTGTGCCCTACCAATAGCCGCTTGACTATCGCAATGTATCATAATTGCTGGCACTGGTTTCATCCAACACGAAATATCCTCTAGGAAATTATGAAGCCATTCCGCTTCTTCTCCCGCTTTGTCTAGAACTATGAATTCCGATTCCATAGTTGAACGAGCTATACACGTTTGTTTAGAGGATTTCCATGACACAGCTCCTCCACCGATGGTGAACACATATCCACTTGTGGACTTAGAGTCTTTTGTGTCGGATATCCAATTTGCATCACAGTATCCTTCTAGTACGGAAGGATATGTGCTATAATGTAATCCATAGTCCATTGAGTACTTTAAGTATTTAAACACTCTTTCTAATGCTTTCCAATGATCATGACTAGGATTACTTGTAAATCTACTCAATTTATTTATTGAGTATGCAATATCAGGACGAGTACAATTTGTAATATACATTAGACTCCCAATTATCCTTGCATATTGCTGTTGAGATACAGGTTCACCTCGATTTTTGGATAAATGTAAACTTAAATCCACTGGTGATCTTAACGGTGTGACGTCATATGCGTTGAATTTCCTAAGTACTTTCTCAATATAATGAGATTGTGTTAGGACAATTCCTTCAGGCGCTTTTACAATCTTAATTCCTAAGATAACGTCTGCTTCTCCCATATCTTTCATATCAAAATGTTTTGTCAACATTTTCTTAGTTTTCATGATTATATCATGATTACTACCCATTATGAGCATGTCGTCTACATATAGACAAACAATTACATATGAGTCATGTGTGCCTTTTATATAAACACATTTATCACACTCATTAATCTTGAATCCATTTGACATCATTGTTTTGTCAAATTTTTCATGCCATTGTTTAGGAGCTTGTTTTAGCCCATACAACGATTTAATGAGTCGACACACTTTTCTTTCTTGACCGGGAGCAATGAATCTTTCAGGTTGTGCCATATATATTTCTTCCTCTAACTCACCATTTAAAAAGGCCGTTTTAACATCCATTTGATGTATTTCGAGATTATTTAAAGCAGCAATTGCTATAAGTACTCGAATAGACGTTATTCTTGTAACAGGTGAGTATGTGTCGAAGAAATCCAACCCTTCTTTTTGTCTAAATCCTTTGGCCACTAACCTTGCTTTGTATTTTTCAACAGATCCATCAGCTTTGTATTTTCTTTTTAGGATCCATTTGCACCCTAAAGGTTTGCTTCCCGGTGGGAGATCTACTAACTCCGAAGTATGATTTTGCATGATGGAATCTATTTCACTTTTTATGGCCTCTTTCCAAAGTGGAGCATCAGGACTGGATAGCGCTTCACTTAAAGTCCTTGGATCATTTTCTATAGCATAACTTAGAAAATCAAGACCAAAAGTTTTAGCTATCTTAGCTCTCTTACTACGCCTTGGTTCTTCATTTTCATGAGTTTCCTTATTTGTAGATTCATGAGCTCATTTAATAGAACTCGTTTCTTTCTCTTCCTTAGAAGGAAAGATGTTCTAAAAAAATGCAGCATTCCTTGATTCAATAATTGTATTTTCATGTATATCAGGAATCACTGACTTGTGCACTAGGAATCTATATGCACTACTGTTGTTTGCATATCCAATGAAGATGCAATCTACAGTCTTAGGTCAAATCTTCACTTGTTTTGGATTTGGTATTTCTACTTTCGCCAAACACCCCCACACTTTCAAGTATTTGTATGAAGGCTTATGTCCTTTCCACAATTCGTAAGGAGTTTCATCCTTCTTTTTATGTGGAATTTTGTTAAGTATATGATTTGCCGAAAGTATTGCTTCCCCCCACAAGTTTTGGGGAAGTCCAGAACTTATTAGCATGGCATTCATCATTTCTTTCAGAGTACGGTTTTTCCTTTCCGCAATGCCATTAGATTGTGGTGAATAAGGAGCAGTTGTTTGATGAATAATGCCAGATTCATTGCAAAATTCTTCAAACGGAGCAACATATTCACCTCCTCTATCACTACGAATTTTTTTGATTTGTTTGCCTAATTGATTTTCGACTTCAGTCTTATAGGTCTTAAATGCTTCAAGAGCTTCATATTTGCTTCTTAAAAGAAACACATAGCAGAATCTTGTGCAATCATCTATGAATGTAATAAAGTACTTTTTCCCACCTCTAGTTTGTACAAACTTTAAATCACAAACATCGGTGTGAATTAGTTCTAGAGGTATTGTACTTCTTTCCACTGTGTGAAAAGGTACTTTAGTTAATTTAGCTTCAACACATACTTCACATTTATAGTTTGATCAATCTTAGTCCTTGGAATAAGATTTAGTTTTCCAAGTTTTCGCAAAGTGTTGAAGTTAACATGTCCTAATCTAGTATGCCATAAATTAGAACATTCAATCAAGTAATTCAAAGCATTAACTTTATTACTTTCAAGATCACGAAGTACAGTCATTACATTCATTTTGAACAGTCCCTTTTCTATATATCATTTTCCTAGGAACTGTCCATTTTTCATGATTACAACTTTGCCGGCTTCAAACACTATTCTAAATCCGGCTTTGACCAGTCTAGACCCCGATACAAGATTCTTTCTTATGTCCGGAACATGGAGGACATCGATGAGAGTAAGCTCTTTTCCCTAAGTCATCTTGATCACCACTTTGCCTAGTCCAACGATCTTAGAAGTAGCATTGTTACCCATATAGAGCTCTCGTCCACTTATAGGAGTATACTTCGAGAATAGATCCTTGTCAGCACAGACATGTCGTGTAGCTCCGGTGTCGATAAACCATTCTTTGGGATGATCAACCATGTTAGCCTCAAAGATTACTGCTGACAAATCTATCTCGGACAAATCAATAGGCACAGATTTGTGTAGGACCACATTTGCCCGATATTGATTGTCCTTCTTCGGTAAGCGACAATCCTTGGCTTTGTGGTTCGACTTTCCACAGTTCCAGCATGTGCCTTTCCACTTCTTATTTTTCCCTTGCATCACATCTTTCCCAAACTTCTTCCTTTTCTTCATAGCATTCGGCTCTACCAAGTTTGCCTTTGCTTCCATCGGCATCTTACCAGCTTTGATCTCCGCTTTTCGATTGTCTTCTTCAATTCGCAGTCTGACAATCAAGTCTTCGAGCCCCATTTCCTTGCGTTTGTGCTTCAAATAATTCTTAAACTCCTTCCATAAAGGTGGCAATTTCTCGATTAATGCAGCCACTTGGAAGGACTCGCTGATCATCATCCCTTCAGCCATTATGTCATGTAGGATGATTTGGAACTCTTGCACTTGGCTAATCACCGTCTTGGCATCAACCATTTTAAACTCGAGAAGGAAAGATGCACTGATTTGGATGAAGGACACACTGTTTCTGCATGCACTGTTCTGACATGCAAAATAAATATTTAATTTAGCCGTGCCGGTCGGACGGCGGCGGCGCGCGCGTGGGGCTAATGGTTCGAAACTAGCCCAGACTAGGTCCGCTCCCTTTAACAAACATGGGTATCCCTTGGGACCCCAACCCATTGTTCAAACTTGGGCATTATATATTGTCATCCTTTCCCTCATTTTACCAATGTGGGACAATGAGCATTTATCTCATTCACCACTTTCCAACACATTTTCCAACACAAAACAATTAGAACATGAACACAAACAAATTGATAAAACGTTGCATTTGAATTGGTAAATTTTGAATTTATATATACCGAAAGCAATATTGTCTTTATTAACGATCATAGACCAAATCACATCTGTAATCTGTAAGTTCATTAATTTATGTAACATTAGCATTCAGCATACACCACTCAAAATAAAAATACGCAAAAACTTCTATCATATCATTTTAAGTCCATTTTGTGGGGAGAAAAAAAAAACATCCAACTCAAACCTCACAATTAAAAACATTATTTTTATATATAAATTATTAATTTTCATTGCATATATGAATTAAGTCGATACGTCTCATAAAAATAATATAATGATTACAACCTAGACTAGATCGATACATTGATACACATACATGTTTGTAAACTAATAATCAGTATATATATAGAAATACCTTCACCCAGCAATCTGAAGCAACAAAAATGCATTCCAGCAGTAGCAAACTAGCAATGGCAGGAGGTATATAAATCGATCATATCTTATTTTCAATCCTATAATTCTTTTATTATTGTTAATTATAATCAATTTTTTTTTATTGAAAGTGTTGATATGACATAGGTCCATGTCAACGTTAAATTAGTTAAAAGACTAAAATTAATCAAAAAATAATATTAAATTAAAACTGAAATATATAATAACATAAAATATTATATCGCAAAAGATAAACATATAGACAAAATAAAAAATAAAAAAATTCTTCTATAAAAATCTTTAATTTTATGCTTATTTTGGAACCATTGTTTTGAGTGATTGCGCATGAGAATAGAGGTCAATAATGCGACTGGATTACCAGGACTTTTACGCACCATAATGATAACTTCTTTATCTTGCTTTTCTTCTCAAAAATTCGAAAATAATAAATCTCCGTACAAACTTGACTTTCAAGAAAATTTTGTCGCCAATGCAAAATAGCAATATGGCCCATATCAATAATAGTAATAATTTAATATTTGAACAAAATTAATTAGAATATTGATGCAACCTCCAGGTATTTTCCGTGGGTCCCATCCAATCCCATTCAAAGTTTCTGGCATTAAAGGGAGATAAACCACTACTACTGTGCCCTTTTGTTCCTAAAATTTTATCCTACTCCATAGGTTTTATTCCATCTGATAAGTGAAAACACATGATTGGTCAAATTATGCGGATCCTACATGATTGATGTGAGCCCTCATAATTTGGGCCAATGAAAGAGTTTCACCTGCCCCATAATTTAGACCAATAAAAGAGTTCCACCTATCCCATGATGTAATGCCCATGGGGTAGGATCGAAGTAACCCTTTTGTTCCCAGTCTAAATCATAATTCGATCATTAATTATGTTTTTTATAAGGTTATGATCATCTAACCCATATACATTCAATTACAAAAGAAAACTTAAAGTGAGTTTTTTTTTTTTTTTTTTGAAAGAAAAACTTAAAGTGAGTTTAAGGTAGTGTTTGAGAGATCTTTTTAAAAGCAATTCTCAGCTTTTTTTATTAATAAAAATTTTAAATTTTGTGAAATTTTATTAACAAAAAACTAAAAAATACTTTTTAGAAGCTTTCCCAAAAGTTACCTAAGTCATTAACCACTTGCTCTCTGAAGATAGAGTTCATAATTTAAATGAAAGTAACAGTCGACGTTTTTGTAACACATGTAGAGATAAATGTAAAATCTCAAAATAGAATTACTATATTTTTTTTCTCTCGATTTTGTTGGAGTTAACATTGCATGTATGGTGGTTGTGTGTTTTTAATTAAACAAATCAAAGTATTTGAATGTTTGTCGTAGACGAAGATGCAGCTAATTGGACTTGCGTTTCTAGTTTGGATTTTGAGTCTTTGACCGTGTCATATTTTTTTGTTTATTAAAACTGGGAGTCTGCACGTGTTTATTATTATATTTTTTTAATAATATGTTACAGTTTGTATAACTTAGTTTGAACGTTTTGTTTGATGCAATTGCAATTTGCAGCAGGCCAAATATTAATTATTTATCACTATAAATCTTATTTATATAATTCATTCGGAATGACCGATTCAAGATGTATGATATATAATCGAAGCCATATCCATCGAACAATCTAATTTTAATGTTCCCTCCAAATGTAACTTTCTACGGATTTTGATGCATTCAAAAATTTACATCAGTTTTGGTTTGGTAGAGCGGATTTTCAAATCTTCAACAAATCGGGTCGGATCTGGCGTAACGTTGTTCTACACAGACAGAACCGTTAGGAGGCGCCGAAAGTGTTTTCGGCGTGACTCTTCCGATGCCTAAGTCAGTACTCAGAAGATGAAGAGCGTAAAAACAATAGAATATATGTGAGTAATGCGTGAGCAAAAGTAAATGTATTAAACCATAAAAAATATCTGCCTGTATTTATAGAGACTGGAGGGGTGAGTTACCTTGCTGAAGTAGAATTCTGGTTAAGACAAAATTCTATCCAAGGTAGAAGACTAAAGTAGGTAGAACTCAATTACCGTGACGGCTAGGACTTTTGAGCCGACTTAAAATTCGATCTAATCTCGAAGTTGTTGTAGCGCTTATCTTTATCTGTTAAAAATACTCAAATATTTCTGATTATTCAATCTTTCACAAGTTGGGCTCGGGTCGAGCCTCTGTTAACCAATCATGGCTCAGCCCAATGGGCTCAGGTGTTAGGATTTGAGCCATGGGCTCTTCCTTTTGTATTGAATATATCTTTTTTATAGCTTGGACTGCTATATATGGAATGACCAAATGGGCTTTGGGGCATTTTCTTGAAGTATGGGTTGTCGGGTTTGGGTCAGATTTTTTCTCTATCCTGACAGGGTCAGGTCAGCCACTTGGACTCAGCAACCTGGGCTCAATCATAAACTTATCTTTTTAGGATCTGCATATTGTTTGGGGCTTTTAGTGAGTTTGGACCACAATACACTGAGACCTGATGAGTTTAAGACAACTTATTCGAGCACGACTTAATGGGTTTGGATCGAACCAGACCCTTATATTTTTAGAGGCATCAGATTTCATATGATTTTTCATGTTGGTAATTTGCTTCTGATATTTTATTAGCTGTATCAAATTATCCTTTTTCATAATTGTATACAGCCTTTTAATTGTTCCTATAAAATATCATAAAAAAACAATCTGAAACATTTTTTATTTTATTATAATATCTAGATTTTTATATGAAACGTCATTTGAAACCGAAATCACAACCAAGCGACAATTTCTAATTAGTCAGCACATAAAGAATTTTCTCTCGCAGTGATTGAATATTTAGATATAATATATATTAGGAAAAATTGTAGTTTTGGTCTTATATGTTTTTTACTTTGCGATTTTGATCATTTATGTTTTCATATTTTAGTTTTAGTCATGCATGTTTTGATTTTTTTGTAATTTTATTCTTTTTTTCTTCAAAAATGTTTATGTGGTCCTATACAAGTTAGCTCTACATCAGCATTGCATTGGTGCTACATCAGCACCACGTAGGAAAAAGAACTAAAATTGCCCAAAAAAACAAATATAGCGGACTAAAACTGAAATATGAAAACATAAAGAATCAAGATAAAAAAATGACAAGCATACCGGATTAAAAAAAACAATTTTTCTTGTATATTAAAGTAATTAATTTTTGTGTTAAGTTTTATATATAATATGTTAATATAGTTAAATGGCTAATATATAATTAATTGTTCATACAATATGCCATTGACTTTAATGCAATAGATTCAATAGATATTGTAATCATTTTCTTATATTTAGTTATTATTTGGTTATATCTGTTTTAAATTGCTAGTTTTTTCATTATTACATTTCGATATTTTTAGAGATTTTAAAAGAATATTCGAATGTTTACTAGAATTATTAATGAAACATAGAACTTAATTTATTGTTTACTTTATTATTCAAATTTCAAACCACATAAACCGGATCGAATCAATCAAACTGCAATACAATCCGAAATAAAATGATTTTGACTTGGATTAGGCATTTCGTAAAAAGAAAAACTGATAATTATTTTCCAATCAAAATATTTTCTATTGACAGTTTTTTTCCAAATAATAGGTAGAAAATGAATATCTATTCCGTGGCTCATTCAATTAGCTCAATTTATTTTTCTATCTTCAACATTTTTTTGTTAGGTGAATAGAGAATTTTTTTCTTGATTGGTTAATATTATATCATCGGACTCTCCACCTTAATAAAATGAAATGATTACCGTTAAAAAAAATAGGATGCCTTTATACCCGTAAAAAAAAAAAAAAAATGGAAGGTATCTTCATGGATGTTATAAGAAATTTCTTGGCTCTTATTTCCTTGAAATGGAGGTCTAGAAAAAAAAGAATTATGTTTTATTAAATCTTTCATTTATGCGTGTACATTGTACCCTTTGGTTACTTTATTAGTAATCTCGATACTAGTTATCTTATCCAATCTTGCGTTCTTCTCGTCATATTATTTATCCATCTATTAATTATTTATTTTACATTAATCAAATCATTAATTATTTATCTCACATCAATCCAATCATTGAATTTAAATTACTATATCACCCCTTATAAATAATTTTATTCATATTTTATTTATTGTTAAAAATACAAAATGATAATTTATCATTTTTATATAAAATTTAATCAATCAAATCAAACAAACTATAATCTATCAATCAAATCAAATATTATATTAACTATCATTTCTTATTTATTTTTTTATTACATTACATTAATTATTCATGTATTATTTATCTTTATCACTCAAACCAGACGTTACTGTATGTATTACAATGTTCTGGTTCGAATATTCTTTGATTGGGTATTCTTAAAATTTTGCAATCGTCATGCCTAGTGCAACATTGATGTAATTAAGTCATCGAGTGATCCAATGAGAATCATAAAAATTATTTTTTTAAAATTTGAGTTATTGGAAAATTATTTTAAAAACTATAATATTGACGATTAGAAAATCATTTATTTTAACTTAATTAAGTGTTCTTAAGGGCCCTATAAATATTTTCAAGCACATATAAACAATGTAGGAACGGAACCGCTTGCCGTTTTACCAAAAACTATAGATGGTAGTAATGGTGTAACTCAAATCTTTTAAACCGCACAACAGCTCAAGCGACATGGTTCGACCGCTCTACCAGCAGGGACAATTATTGCACCCCAACAAACAAGAAAATCATTTTTTACAGCAAGAAAAGCATTTATATATCTATAATATTATATAAAGGTTGAGTGTCTTATAGTAACTACTTTTTTGTGTTATGATATACCAAAAATCATATTCCAATTCTACCATTTTTTGTCCACATTTTTCTCAACTTCTTTTTTTCCCACTAACATCTTCCGTCTTTTTTTTCAACTAATTGTATCATTTTTGCTACTATGATTATATAATTTCAAACGTATATATTTCAAATATCAATTTAATTACATTAGCATAATAAATTTTTATTATGTTCCTAATAATTAATTTTCAATTACTAATAATACATTATTTCATGAATAAAAACTCATAAAATATTCATGCATTAGTTGTGTGTGCTTCTGTGTCGCTAGTATATATAATAATATTCTAATAATACAGATTCTTAATCCAAACGCACTTCTATCATCAAATAGGGAAAACAATTAAAAAAACATTAAAGACTAAATCAGTTCATTAATTTTATTTGAAACTCAACCGAAATGATCCTAAACGAATAGGTTATCTGAATCGAGAATTTTCCTTCGTTAGTCGTGATTGAAATAAAAGTAATAAGCTATATTTATAATTTAGTTGACTGTGGGACACGATATACACACACATATATGTGTGTGCAAATTTTTTAAAAAAATTATTTTTATCTTTATGATTTTGTTATCTATGTTATTAAATTTCTATTTAATTAGTTCTGTATATTTCGACTTTTAAAAACTTTAATAATTTTTTTATCGAGATTATTGATATGACATTAAACACATTAGTGTCTAGAAAAATGATTAAAATTATCAAAAACAAAGAAAGCAGAATAAAACTAAATTTTCACCATTATAAAAATAACCAAAGTTGGAAAAAACAACAAACAAAATCAAAGGACTAAAAAAAATATTTCTTATATATTTTAGATTTGGTGGAGAAGTTTTTTATAACATATAGACACCAATATTTCATTTCAAACTTAAGATTTTGATATTAGATGAGTTAAAAGTCATCTGCGCGTGTGAGACACTGTGCGAAAAGATATCATTGAGTAAATAAATATGAGATTCTAATTAAATTTTAAGCGAGCATCATACATATGTCAAAGAATGTGATGTTTTTTCATAAAATAACATAAATATATTTTTAATTTTAGGAAAATAAGAATATATATAGTTCGGAGTTGTTCAAAAGTTGGCTGACATGATCGCATGTGTGTATGATAGAAAAGTTTGGACAAACCATAATATATTTAAGCTTATTATATCCTTGCGGTCAAATTCAAGACTATTTAAGCATAAAATGCATGCAATAAAGTCTATTTTTCAAATTTTTGAATGTGGAAAAAATGATCCAATCTTATTCAATGAATTTGGAAATTATAAGATAATAATTACAAAATAATAAACCTTGTGTTCCGTTTGGATTTGAGGGAATGAAGACGTTAATTTTTTATTTTATTTATTTATTTTTGTTGATGGAATATCAAAATCAAGTTCTCCCTAAACATTTTAAAATAATAAAAATAGAAAGAAATAAACTATATTTAAGCATTAATAAGTTCAAAATGGTAGGGAAAGATATGTTATAATCCATCAATCCACGTTAAACTTTAAACTATATATATTTTAATTTCTTCATGTATTATTATGTTCAAATTTCTACAATATTCATGACCAATAGTAATTTAAATGTAAATAATTTGGATTTCAACTCCATAATTTAATTAATGAATGAATTTAACTGAAGAAATATTGAAAATGATGTGAGGAGGATAACCTATATATTTTATAAGAAGAAGACGGCAAGAAGATATTATTGTGAAGCCTGAATGGGTTTTAAAAAAAAAAGAAGAAAAAAATAAAAATAACACGACCCCCCCCCCCCAAAAAAAAACACACACACACACTCACAAGATAAGAAGAAAAATTTCGAATTGTCACTTTCTTTATAGAATTTTTTTTTCAAATTTCATTGTTTTGATAAAACTTTGTTGATTTACCAAATTTTTATAAGAACAATAAAAAAAAGATAACAGATAAAAAAATGACAAACTAAACATAACATAAAAAATAAAAAAATATTATATATAATTTATTCTAACGTCATTATTCTACAAAATAACGTTATACCAATAATTTTTTATTTTTTCTTCAACTCATCATCAACAAAAATAAAATAGAATTAATATTTATTTAATATAAATAAATATATATATATACAGAGTTTTGCTATCCTGCCCACCCACCGTGCCCACCTAATGTGCCCACCATGAGGTGGCACTCAACTATTGGACGCACAATTCATCACATCCAATAGTTGAGTGCCACCTTATGGTGGGCACATTAGGTGGGCACGGTGAGTGGGCAGGATAGCAAAATTGTATATATACATATATTTATATTTATATATATATGAGTTCTTTTATGGTGCCCAACACTATATGTCTACTTCATGCGTACCATGTACAAGTCAACTCATCTATTGTACCGGTCAACTCATCTATTGTACATGGTGGACATGAAGTGGGCATATAGTGTTGGGCACCATAAAAGAACTCTATATATATATATATATATATATATATATATTCATATATATTTAATTGGATATTCGGGTCGGTATGAGTAGAATGTTACTACATCCGTCTCCGTCTCCAAATCTAAAATCATCATTTCCAATTAATCATTTATTTAATCCGGTCCTAAAATATCTCCATACCCTCCTCCATTCGGGTAGGGTATCGAATTTTCTGTCGGGTTCGAAAGAAATTGTCACCGTATTTCTTCAGTAAATACATATTTCAATGATTTTAAAAAAAGGCATCTCAAACTAAAACAACATGAAATTGCAAACAAAACAACATTAAATAAATAGGAACAAAATTTTTTTTGATAAGTCCTTATCATCCCAAAGCAAAACATTGCAAACCAATGAATAAAATCAGTAGGCGTCGTAGCTAGGAAAATGTACGTAGAGGCAACGAAGCACAAAAATCTCGATCTTAATTCTTATGAAACATAATCTAAAAAAAAAAAACACACACACACACACACAAAAATCTCGTTCTTTTGAAACATATAATCTGTAAAAAAAATAAAAAAATAAAAAATAATTTTTGTTTCTTTGTAGGGGATAATAATTCCAATATGAAAATATTGATATTTTCACACACACACAAACTTCTTAAGATTTATAACACGCACAAACTTTTCAGTTTTCTTTCATAAACACGAGTAATTTTATTTTTTAAAAATTGATATTTGATTTGATTTTTTAATTATAAAAATGGGGGAAAAAATAAAATCAAGAAATTGAATTTGTGGGGGGCATCGCCATTACCAGAGAAACATTCTTCACTACGATGTAGGATAGTTATTGCATTGATTTTAATTTGTTTTAACTTTAAAAATACACGACTTTAAAAGTGTCAAATAAACAATTGGTTTGTCTAGGCCAAGTGCTAGTGTATAATTCATTAATTTGAATCGGAAATTGAAACGATGCATTCCACTATAAAAGCCTAAAAACCATCCCAATTATTATTCTAATTATAATTCAAATTGATCACTTGGAAAATGTTTTTGCGTATATTTTCCGTCAAATTCAAACCAAATATTATTCTCAGTGTGTTTGGAATGCAGGATTTCAAAGGGATTTGATGAGATTCGAAATTACAAATACAATTTTAGTGTTTGGTAAAATAGGATTTCGAAATAGTATTGATATTTGATGGGATTTATGAGATTTCATTTAACTAAATGAAATTCTTATGATATTTGTTGGATTTCATGGTATTTCATAGGATTTGAGTTTTAAAAAATTATAATAAATTTTTAAAAATTATAATTATATAACTGAATCGTACATTTCAAGTTTTCTTTGCAAAATTTACAGAATATCATTTATCCAAAAACTTATATTATCAATTCACACTACAATATTTTAAATTCTTACCAAACACCAAAACGGAATTTCAATTCCACGAATTTCAAATCCAAATCTAATTTCAAATCCAATTTCAATTTCAATTCTAATTCCAATTCCAATTTCAATTTCAATTCCAAGTCTCATTTTTTATAAATCAAAACACACATTTTCTATCATGAGTTCTAAATGAATTTTAAGATGTAAAAATAATTGAAATTTAATTTAAATCTCGTGAATTTCAAAGGGATAAAAAAAACTAATGCGGCTCTTAAATGAAAGATTTCAAATTCACGGATTTAAAAAAAATATTTTTTACTTAAAAAATTTATGATCATATATTATTTCAAAGTCACATCTTTCATATCTTATCCTCTATATAAAAAATCTGTTCGTGAGATACCGTTTTTTTTTAATTAAAATTGTCCTTATATGATATAGATATTACAATTTTGTTTTTTTTATTTTTTTTTATTTTGACATTTCAAATTGCATTTAGTCTCTCGATAATTTTTACAACTATGATATTATTTTTATTTGAATATAGATCAAATTAATTACAAAAATATTATATAAACACGCAACATATATATCAATACACTATTTCATATAATATTTTATATTGGTTATGATCTGTTGATGATTTCAATTTCATCAAATAATTGTACCATTTGAAATTAATTATAATTTAGATAACTAATTTGTAGATGAACAAGCTATAAATTTAAGATTTGATTTATTATTTAATTGATAACAATAAAATTATAATCAAAATTATTGAAGATTTTAAATCGTTACATCCAAACCCAATAGTTCGGACTCAATTGATGGGTATTAGAGCTTAATAAATCCAACCATATCCAAAGCCCAATTCTCCTACCACGAGATTCATTTAAACTTTTCTTACAACAAATTACAAGTTAGGGGGATCTTCAATATAAAAACAGAAAATCAAAAATAAAATAAAATAATAATAATAGTAAAATTTACTGGCGACGTAGTAATGACGTGAAAGGATGATGTCAGCATCCTCCCTTGCCTCATTAAATCACGTGATTCTCAAATCTTTCCCAAATTCCCACTTGCCCACTTGCTCGCTCTCCTTCTAGAACACACACCTCTCTGGCCCAATCCAATCCAATTCCATCCACCTACATTAATTCACAACAGCAAACAGATAGTACAATGTTTTTTTTTAATATTTAATATTAATATAAAATAAAAAAAATTAGGAAATACTGTTCACTACAGTATTTACTATTCAGCATAACAAAAATAAAAAAGAGTGTCCCAAATATTTATCGTGAACTCTTGACGAAAAGATCAGGAGTTCAATTTTTCTATCAACACGGTTTTAGATTAGTTTGTTACACAAGATTTGTCTAATATGGTTTACCTTGCTAACATAGTTTGTAAACTATTGCGTTAATTTGGAAGTTTACACAACACGTAATGAAAGATATCGGTTACGAATTCACTGGTTGTAAAAAAATAAAAAAAAAAGTGAACAAAAGTTATTCATTTATATGAGTCATGATATTATATGTAGATGAGCTACAGTGGTTACATCATTTATGCATCTGCTTCTCTTTTCAACCTATATATACTCCCTCCCTTGTCATTGCCTCGAAATTCAGAAATTTATTATCTTCAATCTCTGCTTCTCTTCTCCATTTAACCTCTTCGATTCAGGATCTTGAATCCCTTTTGCTAGATTTGATCGAATCGTGCGCAGATATCCAAGAATTTGAAGCCCTTTTGCAGAAATTTGATCAGAGCTTATCCAAGATTCTTTGAGAAGAGCTCATGTACCAGCCGGTTTTCAGCGATTTAGCGACGCCGGTGAGCTTCCCGGTGTTTTTCCGGAGCTCTAGTTTCAGCAGTCTGGTGCCTTGTTTGACGGAGAACTGGGGAGACTTGCCGTTGAAAGTCGATGATTCGGAGGATATGGTGATTTACGGTCTGTTGCGTGACGCCGTCAATGATGGGTGGACGCCGTTTAACCACGTGAAGATGGAGGAGCCGGAGGAGCGGAGCGTGGCGGCGGTGAAAACGGAGTTTTCGCCGAGCACTCCGCCGATGATGGCGGCGACGGTCGTGGGTCGGAATACGGGGAGGCACTATCGAGGGGTGAGGCGGCGGCCGTGGGGGAAGTTCGCGGCGGAGATAAGGGACCCGGCTAAGAACGGCGCGAGGGTTTGGCTCGGGACATACGGAACGGAGGAAGAAGCGGCTTCGGCTTACGACATAGCGGCTTACAGAATGCGTGGCTCGAAGGCTTTACTGAATTTCCCGCACAAAATTGGCTTGAATGAGCCGGAGCCTGTTAGAGTAACGGCTAAGCGGCGATCGCCTGAGACTTCGGCGTCCACGGCCTCGTCCGGCTCGGATTGCGGCTCGCCGAAGCGGAGGAAATTAGGTCTCGCGGCTGATCAAGCCGATCCGGAAGTGGAAAGCCGATCCAATCAGCTTCAAGTTGGGTGCTAAATGAGATTTTGGTGGCATGTTTGGTTTGTGTGTGTGTAGTAAACTTGTAAATTTTGGCCCACACCACATGCTTTCAGTGGGCTGATTAAAACGTATATTAATCGAAGTGTGCAAAATGCTTGTAAAAATTAAAGAGAACCCAATAAATTTTTTTGGCTTTATCCTCCAACTTGTTCCAAATTAGTGTATTGCAGTATTTACATAAGTGTTGTGCGTGTGTTTGTAAATTATTATTTTTAACAATCAATTGATTTACATTCAAACCGGGATGATATCATATCCACGGACGGAGCTAAATGATACTGGTGGTGCTGTACCGTCCTTCCAAATTTACAATAACAGATTTTTTATCTAAATGTTTTAACCACGGTCGCCTTTCTTGTCTGATAAAATCATTTTCGCTCGTTTCATTGAATTTTTTGACTTCATCTCTTATCATACTTGTAAAAAGTAATGAAGGATCAACTACAGTTTAATTAGTTATATTTATATGTGGTTCGTCGTACTATAATTATTAAATTTTATGATGGATTAAATTGTAATTTGAAATGATTAAATAATTATAAAAAAAGATTAAAGGGGAAAACTTCTTGAATGGTAAGAGATACGTAAAAACCTAGGCTATACAACTAAAACTACTGAATTTAAGTTACTTGCACATATATGAAATGCTCGAAGTTTAGATAAAAATCGGATTGTCATATATTTTTTTCCACAAAGTCCAAGTAAATTTACCTCATACCGATCATCCAAGTAACTCTAGTATTTATTTATGGCATGCAAGTAATTAATGTTGATGCCGGTATAAAGAATGTAAGCACGTGATTGTAATTTTTAAAAAGTTGTTCGTGGATTACGTGAATGAGATGTTAGGCTCCATTCAAATAAATATTTATAAAATGTTTTTGTAAAATATTTTAAAAATTCTTTTATAATAAATATGTTTGGATAACTATTTTATAAAAAAACATTTTTAAAATAAAAAAATCGTATGTTTTATTTTCCACATTATTGTTCTCAGTTCTAAAAACATTAAAAAGTATATCTCTAAAAACTGTATTTGAGGAACAGTTTTTTTTAAAAAAAAATTGTTCAAAAAATTTTTACAAGAATATTGTTCAAATGCATACTTTAAGTTTTTATCGCCTATAAAATGATAAAAATATTTTTAAAATACTTATCGAAATAAATTTTTAATCTTTTGACATTATCACATTGATAAAATCCTTATTCAGAGTACATATATATTACCGATGACGTGTAATTCATATAGTATCAAAGTCTTAAATATATTATAACATTTCGAGTTCGAGATTCAATTATAACAATTTTTTTTTAAAACTTGGGGAAAAAAAATTAGATTAGATATTGAAGATAAAAATTAACCTAATCAACTGTAAATTCAAGAAAAGATATTTGCCTATCCTTATCTGAGAGTATCGGATAAGTTTGGCAACTTGGGTTTTCATTATTATTATGTTTGGACCACCCTAATTTCAACGATAAAGAAAGAAATGTAACATGTTTTTTTTCCATCAATATGGCAGTCTCGCGTACCTAATGAACCCTTAAAAAAAATAGCAAAAAAATCATTAAATTGAAATTAAATACTCAAATGTCAAAACACCCCATGAAACGTAGCGAGCTAAACGAGTTGATGATATTTATTAATTCTTAAAACCAGTGGATCCCATTTCGTAATTTTTTTGATTATATATGTACACACGTTTATGTATATACATAATAAATAATACACACACTAATTACATGTGCTCAAAATCAAGAATTAGTCGAGTCTTGTACGACGGACTAGTTCATAAAGGTGTTGTTAGAGAGAATTGAAATCCTTACTTTTGACCAAATCCTTACATACTTCACCAACTAAAACACCTTCTGAGAGTTGAGAAAATTGTTTTCTTGGTTATATATGTTTGACTCTTCGCGATTTTTTGGTCATCTATATTATTAAATTTTAGATTCAACTAGTTATATTTGTTTTGTTTCAGTTTTAGTCATTTTTCTAACTTGACACCGACAAAGAACCAATGCACAATACAATGCTAATGTAGTGTCAACGTGTATAATGCATGTCACATCAGCACTTCTAATAAAAAAACTAAAGGGGAGAAATTGTGAATAAATCCCCGTTGGCAAACTTAACTTGTTTCTCAGTCCCCATTTCAGAAATTATGTGTTTCCACTCTCTGAAAAAAGCCTGACATGTGTTTGAACTCCCTAATTGATGCTAAATTACGAAATTGCCCTCAACATTAAATGAAACCCAATAATACCAATTGAAAAAAAAATACATTTTATAAAACTTATTTTCTCTTTACAATCCAACGGTTTCCCAATCTTCCTTCTACTTGAACCCTTACGCATAAAATCAACAACGATCTACACATTTGTATCGACACTTGGTGCAACAAATTGAGGCAAAATGAGTTTAAAGCCAAGAAACACTAGATTCTGAATTTTTTTGCGAAAAAACAACATCGAACCAACAAGTTGAAGGTATGATTTTTCTGAAAAATTAAGAAATTTTTTATATGAAATTCCGTCTTGATGATTGGGGTTTTGTTTTCTTTTTCAATTGAGTTGTTCTTTAAGGGTTGTGTACTTGTGTATGTTGTGTTGTGGTTATGTTAAAATTCCATACATCACATGAATTATACAGATTTGATGGACAATATTTAAATTTTACGTATAAGAGTGGGTTTGTGTCATCTCAACCCATTGTGGATTGATTATTTGAAATTCGTAATTGTTCTCGATTATAATGATTTTATTGTCAATTTTTGTAGTTTAGTGCTAGATTATAAATATTATACGGATGATCCTTATAGTATTCAAATTTGCTGCCTAAAAGTGTGATTTTGTGATTTTTGTTGTTGTTGTGGAATATGTTATAAATAAAGCATTGATTTTCATTGTTTACCTTATTGTATTGAGTTTTATTTTATTATTGATAGGGTTGATAATGAAACCTGAAAATGGTTCTTGCAATATTGCATTTTTTGATTGTTTAAGTACAAGAAGCAGATGTATGTGATCTCAATCATAGTGGGTATATGTTGATGGATATATTTTTTAGGCTCGACAAGCATATATAGATTTATCTTGAATCCATGATTTTGCAATTCATAGCACCACAATATAAGATTGGTGTTGTCTCTACACGATGATAATGATGTCCTTAATATAATATTCAACTTTACATGTATATGAAGCTCACAATGATTAAATCGAGAGAAAACAACAAACATGGAGATTTGAAAAAATAATAATGTTAGGAGATAAAACACATATATTGGATTATATAAAATTCGCATTTATTCTCGATTATAATGATTTCATTGTCAATTTTCATAGTTTAGTACTGTATTATAAATATTATGTGGATATTCCTTGTAATATTCAAATCAGCTGCATAAAAGTATGATCTTGTTATTATTTTTGTTCTTGTGAAATGTGTTATGAATAAAGCCCTGATCTTCATTTTTTAGTCTTATTGTATTGATTGTGATTATTTTTCTTGTCTAAATTTTTTATTTATTTTCTTTTATTAATTGTTTGAAATTCTTGAATGATTATGCAGACGCTCTTTTTACTTGAAATCCTTCAATAATATTTTAAAGTTCATAAATTATTTTTTTAGTTAATTTTTTTCATGTATTTATCACTATTTTTATGTGTTTGTTTTTGAATTTGTTTTGTGGTTTTTGTTTATTTTGTTGGTCGTTTCAGTTGAATAATTATTCATTGAGTAACACTCTTGTGAGAGGTCTCATTCGTGAGACGGGTCAACCCTACCCATATTTATAATAATAAGTAATACTTTTGGCAAAAAATGTAATACTTTATAATGGATAACCCATATAAGAGACCCGTATCAAAAAAATGACTCTTGAGACTGTCTCATATGAGTTTTTATCTTATTCATTTGTAATGATTGAGTGACGATAATTATTTTGTTTTTTGAATTTTTTTTGAAGCTGCTTGTTAATTTATTTTGTAATGATTTTTACAAATAAAAAGACAGTGAAGATGGACACTAATCGAGCTTGTGTTGCTGCGAGTATATATTCTGAAGAACTGAGTATATCATCTGATGAACATGGATCGCTGTAAAAACAAGTTTGAATGATTTTTATTGTATGGTTATGCTTTTGAGTTTGTTGTAAGTACAGAATTATTAATTATTAGGAAGACATTTTGTAAACTCAATGTAGTTCAATCTGTTATTTAAGCTTAAGTAAAACCAATTTTTATGCGTGTTTTGTATTTTGTACAAAAATTTAAGGTAATAGTACATAACTTGTATAATTTAGTATAATTCTTCGTCTTTCCAGATTGATAAATTGTTTTACTAAGATTGAATATATATGTCAACCAGCTAAAATAAATTAGGTTCGAATTCTTCTGAATTCAGAATAAATCCAAAATAATTTGGAACAATCTCAGATGAATCGTGATCCAATTCATGAATTTTGGTCATCTTATGTCATGTGTATTATTTGGAAAATATATAAGTGAATACATCGTAATGAGATAACATGTAATTGTGGGTGACAAAGATCGACCTTGACAAATGAAATTAAATTTGATTCAAATTGTCCCTGACTTTGAATAATTCCAAATATATTTGGAATAATATTCGAAATTTATCGCACAAGTATATATGAAATAGGAATGATGGACTCATTCTTTGCACACCGACAAATATGTTATGATTTGGTACATAACACACATCGTGATCTTTATTAGCAAATTTTTTTAACAGAATTGTGCTATCATTGGGTCATTATCAATGTCTTTCTCCTACACCTTAGACAAGAGTGGGGCAAGACACATTATTAGACAAACACTTGAGTGATGTTTCTACCAATCTCTAGGGATTGAAAACTCCTCTCCATTTGTGTTATGCAGTGTATTATAGGATATTGATGTATATTAACATGGGCATGCCTTCTTGTTCCGCAAATAAAAAAGATTATTCTGCATAATTTTGAGATTGTTCCTAATACATGTCATTTTGATCCAAAGTAACTTTCACTAGTAGAGTGTGATATTTGTGGCCCACAATATTTGTGAAACGACCCAAACATTCTAAAATAATATATGCGGAAATTTTTTTTATTTTAAAATAATACTAAGTAAAATAGATGTACATACATGCTCATACATATATACACAAAATAAACAAATTTAAAAATAACATAAATAAATTGCAACATTTTTTTACTTAAATAACTGAGTCAAACTTAAATAAAATACGGTCAAACAATCAACTTAAAAGGTTGCATGCAATAAAAATTATTTAATAAAAATAGTACCAAAATTCACCACTGACAAGACATAAAAGAATAAATAAGAAACAGAGTTTAAAAATTCTTAAAAATGTTCTCAAGACTCAGCCGGTGGTCACGGGGGATCACTGCATGTCCGCTCATACGTCCTCACCACCGGTAGGAACTACATCTTCCTCTACGTACTCACCTGCACCATATAAGTGTAGTGAGCCTAGAGGCCCAACATGCTAACATAACAAGGGTTTAAAATAATTTAAATAACTGGAATACTAATAAATAACATATACATGAATGAGCATGCTTAAAAATTATGAATTATAACTTAAAATCTTACTTAAACTTGAACTTAAATATAATCATATATTACATACATAAACATTGTTGAGCATAACATTTTTTTTCTAACATCGCATGGTCATATCCGTAGTGTAACCTTAAACTTAAAGGTTCGACTGATCAGTCTCTTAGAACCAACGTACGCGACGGTGACGAATCACCTCTTACTGGTAGTAAACTACCCTTAAATTGACAGTAAACTGCCCTTAACATGTGGGGACTTGTCCCCCTTAAATTGTCACACTACTTCAACTTCCAACATAAAAATTATTTTCTAGCTCAACCTTAAACATTAAATTATGCCATAAAATTATTTCATGAATGCATGTACTTAAATAAAATGTGTGTCCTTCATATATATTTAATTTAATTTTTATACTAACATATAAATACTAAAATAACATTCATGCATAAAATAATTAAATATATATTTAGGACACATGCAATTTCTCATGGTTTGTGCTGGACTGCTGTCCCTAACACTCAAGCCCATTTTCTTAAATTCTGGCCCATTAACACTGAGACTGGCCCATTAACATTCTTAAGCCCATTAACACATTTCTAAACCCAATAAATCAATTAAAGCCCATTAGCACATGGCCCAATAACAACTTAATCTGGCCCAATGGGCCCAAAAGCCCAAAGACTGGCCCAATAACTTTCATGGGCCCCCAAGCCCATAAAAATTATTGGACTAACTTAATTAAATTTATTTAAGCCCAATAATAATTAAATTTAATCCAAATAATTAAATGGAACCCAATTAAATTTTTGGATTTAATTAGGCCCATTTAACACTTAATTAAACTTAAAACTTAAAAATAAAATTACCCGAGCCCGACTCACTTAACCCGAACCCGGACCCACTAGACTTGACCCATGACTACTGAACCCGACCCGAACCCAACAACCCGACCCGGATCCCCCAAAACCCTACACCCGAACACCCCCTCCCTTACCTTAGCTGAGGCCGTGAACAGCAGACCTTCTTGGTCTGCTGCCGGCCAGCTCCGACTGCCCCTGGCCAGAGCGCCGCAGCCCAGACGTAGCCCACGTTTGGGCGGTCCTAACCTGCCCTGGCTCGGCCTCAGCCCTTCACTCTAGCCCAAGGCCGAACCCCCCCCTTCCAGAAACCCTAACCTGCGCACCCCATGGCTTCTTCTTGTACCAGCTCGCCCAGGCCTCTACCTAGCCCATAACCGACCAAGCCAAGCTAGCCTAAGGACCCCGAAGAACCCCTTGACAGCCCTGACCAGCAGCCATGCACGCTCCCTAGCCAAAAACATGAGCATGATTCACAAAAACATGAACAAGTACATACATTCAACCCATCTCTATTATTTTCTGAAAATCCTTGAATAAAAACTGATGCATACCCAACACACACATATAACACTGATATGGTGAAAGAAAAGTGAAAGAAAACATGCCTTGCACCGTAGAATTAATAGGGCAAAGTGCGTAGAACGTTTTCGGGACGACGGTACGAAGAACAACCTTTCTTGATGCTTCAAAAATATCGAGGCTATGGAGTCCTTCTTGGAGGCTACTTGGTCGATGAAGGAGATGAATAATGGGGGAGGGAGGCGGCTAGGTTGTAGAGAAAAGGATTGAACGTGAGGTTTGGGGTAGATTTAGGATTTAATTTGGGTAAATAGAATTTTAATAACTAATATAGGGAGATAATAACATAAATAAGATAATCTTAACTTTTAAAAATACTAACTAACATAACAATTAATTAAAATCCCGAAATATTTATTTTAGGAAATTTTAAAGGTAATTAAAAGTCAATATTTTGGCTAAATTTGGATAAAAATGGACTCCTAAAATTATATAAAATTAAATACTGATAATTTTGAGGAAATAAAACTCAAAATAATATTTTTGGGCTCCTAAAAGACTCATAAAATAATTTGGGTAGAAAGTTGTCATCTCGTCTGTCCATGGTCCCGTCTACGCGATAAAATAATTAAATTTCCATAATTCATGAAAATCACTAATTATGGGTTAAATGCTTAAAAATAACTTAAAACATGCACAAATAATTTCACATAAATATTTAACCCATAATCTAAAATTCTAAATAAATAAAATCCCTAATTATGCATGCGAATTTACGTACTAAAAATACTGGGTGTTACAATTTGTCCTACAATCGGAACACATTGTTATCGATTCAGTAATATTTATCTCGTCTCTACGTACTAGTTGTTCTCGATCTCGCACGCACATGTTCTGAAAGATGAGCATTATTAGAGTAAATGATAGTTCTCAAAGATGAGAAAACATCATATTAAACAAGTTACGAGTTTCGATTTTGGAAAATATACCCCTATTGTCTACATTGAATGACAATCAACATTCACAAATGGTGCTCTCATTGGGTCATGATCAAGGTCTTCCTCCTACACCTTAGACAAGAGTGGGGCGAGACACATTACTAGACAAACACTTGGGTGGTGTTTCTACCAATCTCTAGGGATTAAAAACTCCTCTCTACTTGTGTCATGCAGATAGGATATTGGTGCATGTTAACATGGGCATGCCTTCTTGTTCCGCAAATCAAAAAGATTATTCTGCATAATTTTGAGATTGTTCCTAATACATGACATTTTGATCCAAAGTCACTTTCACTAGTAGAGTGTGATCTTTGTGGCCCACAATGTTTGTCCTACAATCGGAACACATTTTTCTCGATTCAGTAATATTTATCTCGTTTCTACGTACTAGTTGTGCTCGATCTCGCACGCACATGTTCTGAAAGATGATCGTTATTAGAGTAAATGATAGTTCTCAAAGATGAAAAAACATCATATTAAACAAGTTATGAGTTTGGATTTTGGAAAATATACCCCTATTGTCTACATTGAGTGGCAATCAACATCCACAAATGGTGCTCTCATTGGGTCATGATCAATGTCTTCCTCCTACACCTTAGACAAGAGTGGGGCAAGACACATTACTAGACAAACACTTGGGTGATGTTTCTACCAATCTCTAGGGATCGAAAACTCATCTCCATTTGTGTCATGCAGTGTATTATATGATATTGGTGCATGTTAACATGGACATACCTTCTTGTTCCGAAAATCAAAAAGATTATTCTGCATAATTTTGAGATTGTTCTTAATACATGAAATTTTGATCCAAAGCCACTTTCACTAGTAGAGTGTGGTCTTCATGGCCCACAATGTTTGTCTACAATCGGAACACATTGTTTTCGATTCAGTGATATTTATCTCATCTCTACGTACTAGTTGTGCTCGATCTCGCACGCACATGTATTTTTGCTTTGCAGAACAAGAATACATTTCCATGTTAACATGCACCAATATCTTATAACACACTGCATGACACAAGTGGAGAGGATTTTGCAATTCCTAGAGATCGGTAGAACGATAATCCAAGTGTTTCTCTAGTAATGTGTGTTGCCTCACTGTTGTCTAAGGTGTAGGAGGAAGACATTGATCATGACCAAATGAGAGCACCGTTTATGGATGTCCATTGCCACCCAATGTATACAATAGTGGTATATTTTCCAAAATCCAAACTCTTAACTTGTTTAATATGATGTTTTCTCATCCTTGAGGATTATCATTTTCTCTAATTCCACTCATCTTTCAGAACATGTGATTGCGAGATCGAGCACAACTAGTACGCAGAGATGGGATAAATATTATTGAATCGAAAACAATGTGTTCCTATTGTAGGACAAACATTGTGGATCATGAGGATCACACTCTCCTAGTAGACATTGACCAATCAAAACAAGAAATAATTAAATCATGCTTCAATGGTAATCCCTATTCTTTTGTGCGTTTAATTAACTAATTCGTATTAAATATGTAGAACAATCACAATCTTATTTTATGAGATTATTGTACTCACCTCATTTTGCAATAACGACACGTGTATTTGAACTCCAATATTAAAAGAATATATGTGATAATGGGATCTGGCACAATACATGAGCTAGAAGAGTACAAATGCATCTCAATTAAGCACATAACGTTCTACTTCTCATGATAAAATTTAGGGGCACTATGATCGACGTTCCCAAGAGATATTAAATTAGTTTAAATTGCCTTGATTCGGGATAATTTTAAATATATTTGGAACAATCTCGGATATTTGCGGGATAATCAGACAGACAGTCTGGAATGTGAGATATTCATTCTTTGCAAATGCACAAACTTTGTCAAATATATGAGACGCGTGCATTGTCCCTGATTTGGGATAACTGCAAATATATTTGGAATAATCTCAGATTTTTTTGAAATAAACAAATAGACAATTGAGAATGAAATACTCAATTTTAGGTAATATGACGCACTTTTATGACCCGTTCATTTGAGGCAGTATGAAACTCACTTTTTTGATAATGCATGATTCAAATTCCCGAATTTAATCGAGTATTTTGAATATGTCGACTTGTTTTATGTTGTAACACATAAAGTTCTAGGATATAAAGACAGAAATCAGTCGCACAAGTGTTAATATGTAGTACTCATGGTACGTACATAAATACAAAATGACTATCTGATTTATGATCATAAAAATATATTTTACCCTCACAATTAAAGAAAAAGTAACATCATTATGACCTGCTCTGCTCACTACATAGAAAATATTTTTTAATCACAAATCAAACATTGATTGCGCCTCAAATCATAAATCAAACATTGAAATTTAAATAAAAACTAAATTAAACAAAGAATATATTTCATAAATTAATAACTGAAAGTACTCATCATTCAAGTGTCTTTCATCATCTTTAAACACAACAATAAGTTTCGACCAAACAACTTCTAAATATACTATGACTTACTAACCAACTTCACATAATACGACAACACAATAGAACCCAATACATAAGAGTGCACTACAACCAGAACTCAACTTAATATAAAAAAATAGTGTGTCCCACATAATCATCAAATCAAGCGTAAACCAACCATGCTTCCACTGGAACAGGCATATCTCCTCGAAGGTCCGTGCTCGAGCCAACTTCCATAATCGCTTTCTCCTGTGTAAGTGTAAAGATTGAGCATATATACGTTGATTTCTTGATTATGCAAGCCCAACATTTTTTGTTATGTCGACGGTAACTTCTCAATACCTAAATAAAAACAAAATAATTTATATTGAGTTTAAAAAGATAAAATCGTATATGAAATTAATAAAATTAGAGAATAATAAATAATTTAGTATTATTAGCTTCACAAAATTATCTACTAAATGTTACAAACAATAAGCATGATGACTCCCCATAAATAGTCGTTCAACTGCCTTGATAATCTCAAGATGTCTATCCGAGAAAAAATAAACTCGTCGAATATAGTAAATTGATATGAAAGTAGAATACTTCTCAAACTATAGTGGAGATATATATCGAAGAATCATGGTTTCTAATAAAATTTCAGCACATTCTTCTCAGGCTCACAAAAATATCCATCAAGCTACATCCAATGAAGATTTTTGTACATGCTGCCTACATGGTAGTGCCCTATGGGCAACGTGTACCCCCATGATTAGTCCAAATCAATGATTCCTACGTGGGGCCCACTTATTTGGACCAATCAGAACTCGCCACGCTACCCACAGGGCACTACCCTGTGGGTAGCATCGACAGTTCCCCAATGAAGATTGAAATCACAAAAATCTGTATATTTACTTGTAGCAACCAAAAAATGAGATATTACAAGAATTAATTCTAGATTTCATCATCAAATTATTTAAAAAAAACTACATTCAATATAATAATATCTAAATTGAAAATCATATATTCATTCGTATAACACATTACATACAAAAAACAGTACACAATAACAAATTCAAGCAGCCCATTTTATTTTAATAATAAAAAATTATCAATATCTAAGTCATAATGCAACACTAAAATCATTATGGTTCGGAATTAAATCGTTATAATCGAGAACAACAAGGAATTTCAGCTAATTTATCTGAAAATTCCAATAAATGAGATTCATTCTCACCACAGACGGGAAAACCAGAGATTGATAAAAATTATGTACAATTCACACGATAACACAAAAATTTAATACAATCATTAAAACTATAACAAATCTTAAAGAATCGTTCAATTAAAAAGGATTTATAAAAATAATTACACTACACCAAACAATGCAATGCAATTTCTTGACTGCAAATTTTTTGAAATCTAAAATAAAATAGTACCTTAAAATCTTTGAAATATTGGTTCTTCAAAAAGATTTTCATGGTCCAGAAACAATTCACAACGATTAACAACTTTCTTCAATCCGATTCGAAGCAGATCTGTAATATTGCGATCGGTGAATTAATCGTTTACGGTTGATGGATAAATTTGTGGAGAATTTCAATAAGAATGAAGGAAAAGAAACTGTGCGTTGCCTTATAAGTATTTTTTTATTTTATTTTTAATGAGTGAGGGGAGGGGTATTGTTGGGTTTCAAAAAAAATTGAGGGCATTTTCGTATTTTCTGCTCAAATAGAGAGTTGAAATAAATGTCAGAACTTTGCCAGGGAGTGAAAACACATATTTGCTGACATGGGGACTGAGAGCAAAAATAAAGTTTGAAAATAGGGACTTATTGATCATTTGCCGAAAACTAAAACTACCAAAAGTAAAAAATTGCAAAATTAAAACTGAAATTTGATATTATTGATGACTAAAATCCCAAAGTAACAAAATGACAAAACAAAAAATACAAATTTTTTTATGCATATTGTTCAAACACCGGAAAAGGCCAATATAAATGGTCTTGAAGATTGACCAAATATATACTTGACGCAATACATATTTATTTGTTACAGGCAGTGGTTGAGATGTGAAAGCTTTAATTTTGTTAATTTTCTCGTCCGAGTTCGCACTTCATTTATTTGAAACAACTGATAGTTTTTTATGACCGGCAAACATATATATGACAAGTTATATTGTCTCTCCCCCACTTTTGGAAAGCATTTTCATTGCATATATGTTCTGTAATTCCTTTCTGAAATCTTGCTGATCTAAGTATGAACAAACAAATTCTTGGTATATACGAAGTCATTGCATGCGAGAATCGGGCTTAAGGATTCGATGAAAACACTGGCATGTGGGATACAATAATTGTATTTGTTCGGAAAACGATATAGACATGAAATTTTAGTTGATATACGGTTGAGTTGTACAGTTATCACTAGTAATATGTTCAAACAAAAAATGTTTGATTCCTATTATGATATCAGAGTCAATGTTAGGGGCAAATAGTACAAATATTGAGTGTGTGGTTGTTTGTGCTAAATTAGTTGTTTCTGCTGGAAAAATAAAAGACATGTAACTCTTAAATGTCCTACGATTTACTATATTAGAGTTGCACTGTTAGTCTATTATCAATAAATATATGTTTTGGTGAAACGAGGATCGCGAAGTCTAGATCCGCATTGGTTAAATAATTATTAAAATGTGTGCTCGAACACAGTTTGTGAAATCAGTTGGTAAGAGTTCAATGTAAATGAAATAATGCGTATATGACAATTAGTCAATTACCATTAATCTCAAAGCCTCTCAAATGGATGAAAGCAATATACATTGGTAAATCTTGCACACTATACGCATAGTATATTTTTTTTGGAAAATAGTGATATGTTGAGTTATAAAAATTTAAAAGTTTATATATTGTATTTTATAATGTTTAATTGTCAAATATGATAAAAATTTATAATTTTATATTCTGTGATAATATTTCGAAATTTTTTAGAATACATTTGCATCATGACGTAATTCTTCATATAACTGAAAAATTGGAAAATATCAAATAAGGGACCATCAACATTTTTAAAGTTCAGTACTTTAAAAATATTTTTAGTGGTTTTTAGTGGTTATAAGTTGGAGAAACTAACAGTATGTGTTTGTTAAAGATTATTTTGTAAAAAGTTATTGAAAAATACTTTTAAAAATGTTTTTCAAGTATAGTTTTTAGAAAAAAATTGAGATATGTTTTTTAATTGTTTTAAAAATGAAATCAACGGTGTAGAACAAAACATACCATGTGAAAACGTTTTTATAGAATAATTACAAAAACACATATTTATTATTAAAACTTTTAAAACATTTTATTAAGAAATATTAATTTTTTTATAAACATTTTTTATAAATACTTTCCAAATATAACTTTACTTTTTTCAACACTATGTAAGTTTATTCATAGAATTTTTTTTTGTTTTACAGTAATTTTATATCTAAATAAATTTAATTTAATTTTAAATTTGCAAATACGATTACAACGAAGCAGAACAAAGGCCCAAATATTGTAATTTGTAGTCCCCTTTGATCCAAATATTTTTATGGTCCAAGCCCAATGCTGTGTAGTTGGTTTGGACGACCTTCCACATTCTGCAAAGTAATGTAACGAATCCACGTTAAGAAAATCTTTAGAAGAAGAAAATACAAATTAAAAAATTATTATTATTATTATTATTATTATTATTATTGTTGTTGTTGTTGTTGTTAGATACACGATTAATTAAATTAATTTTAGAGTAACTGAATTTTAGTATATTAGTCAAACTTTTTACAAAATTCCATAAATATCTTATATTTTTCTGAGAAAAAAACATAGTAATTAAACATTTCCCCGCTTCTTACTGAAAAAAGCAACGTAAATTCGATGTTAAAATTATCAAGAAAAACAAAACAGTTATAAATTTATAACATTATTATAAAAATTGATTACCAAAAATTAGTTTATTAACAAAAGGCTCTTTTTGGGGGGAATAAATTTAAACGATGACACAACCTATAAATTATTTTTGTTTGTTTCAATCTAAATTATTCTTAGTTATTAGTAATCACGGGTTTTTATTAAATTTAATGTAAAATAAAAAACTAATTTAAAAAATAATGTGTTTAAAATTATATATTACAAATACCGCAAAACTCTGTCAGAGACAGCGGACGCTTGAATATTATATTCAAGCGATCAAATTTTTAAATTTTAATTTAAAATTTTGATTTTATTGTCCATCTAAAAAATTATTAAGGAGACGAAAATAAATAAGTAAATTGATTAAATGATTTTTTATCAGTTATATTTATAAAAATATTGTTAACCTAAATAAAAATATTTTATAAAAATTCTACACTTACCATATTAATATTATTTTTTAAAATTTAAACATATAATAAAAAGTCTCGTTTATATATAATTAAAATGTGAAAGTTTAATTGTAAAAATTTAAAATATACTTAGTATAAATAAATAAATATTTGTTAACAAAAATCAAAATTTTACAAAATAAATATTAATGATGACAATATGTTTTAAATATACAATTTTTTCAAACATAAAATATTTTTCGAATAAACTCATCTAGGTTTGTTAATATAATTGAAATACTATCATAAATCCAAATAAATTAAAATAAGTCAACAACAACTGATATAAAAACTTTGTAATTAAAAAATAAAATTTATAATAAATATAAAAATAATAAAAATATATTTTATTTATGTTAACCAATATTTTTATAAGTATAACTGATAAAAAAATTTCATTTACTGACTTTAATTTTTTATTTTTGTCTCTTTAATAATTTTTTAAATGGACATCAAAATCGAAATTTAAAATTAAAATTAATCACTTTTGAGATAAAAAAAATTTCACAAAAATATTTTTATAAACTTATAATTTATTTATTTTAAATGTGGAATTTTGTTTCTCAAAATTGATTAATTTTAATTTTAAATTTCGATTTTGATATCCATTTAAAAAATTATTAAAGAGACGAAAATAAAAAATTATAGTCATTAAATGAAATTTTTTTGATCAGTTATATTTTTAAAAATATTGGTTAACATAAATAAA
Source organism: Henckelia pumila (assembly GCF_033568475.1). Classification (NCBI taxonomy): domain Eukaryota; kingdom Viridiplantae; phylum Streptophyta; class Magnoliopsida; order Lamiales; family Gesneriaceae; genus Henckelia; species Henckelia pumila. Next base: position 105,410,193 of record NC_133121.1, read on the forward strand.
AATATCTTTTTTGAATTTTAATTATATATAAACGATACTTTTATTATGTGTTTAAATTTTAAAAAATAATATTAATATGGTAAATGTAGAATTTTTATAAAATATTTTTATTTAGGTTAACAATATTTTTATAAATATAACTGATAAAAAAATCATTTAATCAATTTACTTTTTTATTTCAGTCTCTTTAATAATTTTTTAGGACAAAAAATTCGAAATTTTATTAAAATTTTAAAAATTTGAGAAACAAAATTACAAGTTAATAATAAATAAATTATAAGTTTATAAAAATATTTATTAATTATATAATTAATTAAAAAATAAAATAAAATAAAAATTATAATAATAATAAATTGCCACATAGGCAGCGTCCTCCGTCTCTGACAGTGGATGCTGCCTATGTGGCATTGTCCTCTGTCAGAGATAGCGGACGGTAGAATATAATATTCCAGCGTTCGCTATCTTTGACAGAGTTTTGCCGTATTTATGATATATAATTTTAAACACATTATTTTTGAAATTAGATTTTTATTTTACATAAAATTTAATAAAAACCCTAGTAATCACACACACGTTATTGGTATATAAGGATTTTAATATCTAATTAACAAAAAAAAATGTTATACAGTTTCTCTTATTCACATTGAAAAAAACCGATAAGACCAAAGCATCGGATTTTTGAAACCGATAAGACTAAAGCATCGGTCAAAACCGGTCAAGAACCGGTTGGACCGGCCAAGAACTGGAAAACCGGTTCAACTTTATTTTCTTTTTTGAAAATTTAAATTTTTTTATTTTTAAACCTTAGATTAAATATTTTTATATATAAATAAATTATTATTTAAAACTTCTACTTCATTTAAAAAATATATTTTATTAATTATTGGTTTTTTAAAAAATAAATAATTTATTTTTTAAATAATTTATAACTATAATTGATATTTTAAATATATTTACATATTTATTTAGCTTTCAAACTATGTTAAATATATATTTTATTCTATTTATATAAATTTTGAGTTTTTAAAATTCCAAAATATATTATTTATTATATTAATTTATATAAACGGTTTTTCGGTTCGATCGTCCGGTTAAAACGGTCCGACCGGTTGGATCATTTTTTTTAGTAAACCGGTTCGATCACCAGTCCGATTATAAAAACACTGGATTAAAGCATCAGTTTTTTTTTTTTTTTGCCTTTTTGCGTTACCACAAATCAAAGTAACTATTATCAACAATTTTTTAATAAAATAGAAAAAACTCTATCAATATGATCGGAAAATTCGAAAAACTTACAATAAAAATAAATAATTTTGTATGATGCATATAAAAATTAAATAAACGATAATCAGGCCTTAGGTAATTAAAAAAATTGGGATAGATATACCTAGTAAAAACGTCTCAAAAGAATTTTATCGCTCGATATAATACAAAAGAAAGTGATGCATTTTTTCACGATGGGAAATTTTATTTTTACTTGTAATTTAATTTTTTGAAAAGAAAAGATTCACAATTCACATGAATTCACTAGCGAAGTGCGCTTTTAATGCAACCATTATAATAATAATAATAATAATTATTATTATTATTATTATTATTATTGTTATTATTTAATTATTATAATTGATTAATTAAACAGACAAAAAATGAAAAATATTTCCAACTTCCATTTCTCAATCTGCATCGCTCACTCCTCAGTAGTCGCAAGCTTTCTCAGACATCAGGTAATCTCTATGTACTTCTTTCAACTCTGAATCGCTGCTGTTTTTTCGTATTCTCTTCGCCTTTTTCTTATGATATCTCATCGAAACTTCCTGCTTAAAGTGAAATTGGAAATGGAGAAAAAGCAATTGACTAAGTCACAATCGGCGGATTGTTTCCTTTTTTTTTTATATCCTTTTTTAGTACTCGTTGTTATATTTATTTGTCTGGGAGAAAAACCCAGAGGTAAGACTTGGAATTTCGGAGGGGTTTGTTGGGAAAATAGGTCAATTTTGAATATTGAGCTTGGTGGGCACTTTTCTGTATTTGTTTGCAGTAGAAATATTGCTTCGAATCGGTTTCTTGTTGTCTGATGTTTTTAGTGATATTGGTCGGGGGATCAAGGGAACTTTTTCGTGGGTGGAGAAAGAAAAAGAGCTGAATATAAATTAAGCGTGATGGAATCGGTGGTATTGCTTGAGATCTTCTAGTTTCATGTTTTTATTCTTTTCTTATTTAATTTGTGCTGTTTTTGCTTTAAAGAAATCCAGGCACAGTTGTGAAATGGTAAAACGATGGTCACGGAAAGGGACAAAGACTGTAACTGGTTTTTGTTTACTGGGTTTAGAAAATTCTTAGTGCCGATGCAACTGGTCTGGTATTCTTTTGTTTTGACACAAGAAAGTATTTTTATTATAAAACCTTCAGTTAAGGACTAAACATCTACGAAACGAGTCCTAACTTGGTATGACCTTTGAAATAGAGCTTCATGATGAAAAGTATATGTTTCATCACCTCCCTCTTCTTCTAGAAGTGTGAACCTTTAACAAAGTTTGCTTATTTAGTCATTGAAATACTTTGTGGTTTTTTACAGGGTTCTTTTGGAAGTTTGGTTCTATATTCAGCGACGTTGGGTTCTGGTCTACTTCTTTTCCTAAAGATTGAATACATGTACTTAACTCATATTGACGTATCAGTCTAGGAGATTGTGGCGTGTCGAAATGGCGGATGTCAGTCCTAGGACTGATTCCTCAACTGATGCTGATACGGAAGATCGGAATTTGAGGGTAATGCCCTTGATACTTAGGCAACACCATATGCAGTAGCCCCTTTTTTCTACTCTCACTGATGCATATATAGGATGCAATCTAGAGCTTACATGTAATCCGTTTAATTTGTAGTGTCTATGCATATGCAGGATTGATTTGTGCTTAAATGCTTTTTGCGGCCTCTTAATAGATTTGTATTTAAATGGTTGTTGGTATTTGTTTTCTTCTGCAGTTTCAAAACAATCCATCACAGGTGCTAGTAGCTTCTGATGGCAGTGATAAGTCCAGAGATCAAAAGGTTTTTTTAGACCTTAACTACATGCACATGCATATTTATTTTTAATCCAGATGCATGACCTCTATTACCGTTCACAGACTCTACGCAGGCTTGCTCAAAATCGCGAAGCTGCAAGAAAAAGCCGTTTAAGAAAAAAAGTAGGTATCTAATTAGTGCATCATTTATCTTCCGTTGTTTTTCCATAGAGATATGTTTACTATTTTTGATCCTTCATATTAAGTGTTAATGAGTAAAGCACACATATCCTGCTTGCATAATGAATTAATTTTTTGCAATGATATATACTTATTTTGATATTATTAAATGTAGTTTATCATTTAGTCAATTTATCTTACTATAGTTTCTAATTACATTGATTTAAGTAATGGAAAGATGAAATTGGATAAGTAATGCATCAGGACGTATAACAAAGCATTATGTTAGAAAGAAAAAAAAACAAAACAAAAAAAAAAAAACAAGCAAAGCATTATGTTAGATGCTAGTATTATTTGTATGAATCAAGTTAAATTTATTGCTAGAAAAGGAATTTAGTATATTTCATCTGACGTTTTTACAGTACAAAAATTGTGAGCATAAATAAAAGTTTTCATAATTGAAATTATTGTAGTTCCAATAAGGGCAGTTTTATTAGCACATTTTTAATGTAGAATAGCTTTTAGGAGTGCTTAATGTACAACAACTACGTATTAGATTCATAATTGTTGTTTTTCTGTATGATACTGAGGGGCTCATTTTAAGTATCTTGGGTTTATTTTCTGGTCCCATTTCAATTATGCTTTCTTTACATTGTTTGTTCCTCATTCTTTGTATGGCTTTTAGGCATATGTTCAACAGTTAGAGAGCAGCAGAATGAAATTGACACAACTTGAGCAAGAACTTCAAAGAGCTAGGCAGCAGGTTTTGTGCTACTTTTACATAATTTTCTTGTAGAAGTCTACAAGTGTTTTTCAAATTAGTGAATGCTGATTTTTTTTTCCCTGAAGGGGATATTTATTTCGAGTTCAGGAGATCAAGCTCAAGCAAGTGGTGGAAATGGTATGATAATCTTGATTTGAGCTTCTGATTCTTATTTCACAGATTTTATTGTTTGAAGTGAAAACTATTTGATGGCTATACTTTCTTGTTTACTTTTAAATCATCCTGGAAATTGTGCATTTAAATTTAGAGATGCGATGTTAGAGGGAAAATGGAAGGAGGGATCTAAAACGGCCCTAGATCTTCATTTGGTAGTATTAAAATGGAGAGAAAAGAAAAGATTTGGATGGAAAATTGTAAAAAAGTTTTGTTTGGGAGTTTTTTATTGGAAGGAAAGAAAGTAAGTGGGAGGATAATTTCCGCCATTTTCCAAAACGTTTTGCTCCCAAAAGTGGGAGAATTGGAGGTTGGGGGTGGGGATCATGGTATTAATCCATCATTTTCCTTTCTTTTCTTTCTCCAACTCCCAAATAAAAAAATTCATCATTTCCAACTCCCAAATAAAAAAATTCACATGGAAAGTGCTACCGGATTTGATTAGGTTGTGGACGAGGCAGAGAAGTGGCTAAACAGGCATTGCACTTCAAGTTTTTCTCCTCGTTCTCTGAACTATTTTTTTGGCATAACTTGTAGCTGGTGTAATGATGAACGTTGTATGTCTCCTGTGATAAAAATATACATCAGAAGGGTCTACAAAGGGGGAGAGAGGGTGGTTGTTTTTGTGGGGACAAAGGGAATGAAATGGGAAGAGTTAGTTATTGGTAAGCATTCAGAAATTAGTGCGTGGGTAGCTACTTATGCTAGGGAGAGAGGAAATATTCAGTTATTAGGATTGTTTCCTGCTCTAGGGGCCATTCTTGGTCATTACTTGTAATCATGACTTTTCTTATTAAAGAAATCAAACAATGAGTTGGCTTACCTGCTGTTGATCCATTCCAATTTGACTGAAGCTGTTATTTAGCTTCTTTTAAGCCTTAAGAGTTAAGGCGGTCAGCTGCTGGCTGGAAAAAATATTTAACCTTGTGGCACCAAAGAAACCAACTTCGATGAGCATTTTTTGAAGAATATGGAGTGGAACATAAAATAAAATGTTAATGATCTCCCATGTGGACCAGAACATGTAGCTTACACTCTTTTCTTGGTAAACCTAAATTACTATTTAATTTTGCTTTTGAACTTGCTTTACATTTTGCTACTAAGAACTAACTTTGATTAATTTCTCAAGAGTAATATTCTTGTTTAAGAAAACTTAGTATACCTTTACTGATTCAGATTTAAGATGCCTGAAGGAGCTAAAATTGCAAAAAATTAATTCCTAAATTAAGGACACAGGAACAATTATGGTGTCTCAATTATTTTTTAATAGTAGAATATTTAAAATCCTGTACAGCGGTATGAATAAAAAATGATTAGGATATCAGTATATCACAGAAGATTCATTAAAAAAATATAGAATCCCCTCGGGGGGAGAAGTTTTTCCTGTATCAGGTACTAACTATTTTTTAATGTCTAATTAGATCAGGTACTTGTTCAAAGTTACAACAGAAGCTGGTTCCTTTTTCTTTTTGGTGATTAACTGAAGCAATTGAGCCCTATGTATTTATTCATTTTGACCAAATTTGTTCTGTTTCCAAGAATTCGAACAAGGTTTTGTACTGAAGTACCGATCCCATAAGAATGAAATATCCTCAGAACTCATCATTGATACATGATTTCTTTTCCATTCATTCTTCTCAACAAAAGAATAACATTTTGGTGAGGCAACAATTCTTTTTTTTTCCCCCCTATTATTGAAGTTGAATGTTTTTGTTTCTCGGTGACTAGATAAATAAATTTTTAATATTGCAAGTCGATTTGAGTTATTTTCAGCCTGTATGCCATTATAGCTACATTTCATATTACCAGGTGCCTTGGCTTTCGATGTTGAATATGCACGATGGCTGGAGGAGCACAACCGACGAATTAATGAGCTAAGAGGTGCTGTTAATTCACATGCGGGTGATGGTGAACTTCGTATAATTGTGGACGGCATTGTGGCACAGTACGAAGATATCTTCAGGATCAAAGGTGATGCTGCAAAAGCTGATGTCTTTCACATCTTGTCGGGCATGTGGAAAACTCCAGCTGAAAGATGCTTCCTTTGGCTAGGTGGATTTCGTTCATCCGAACTTCTTAAGGTAATGTTTGAGTTCTTTGTATGTCTGTTCTGTGCAACTTCTCTATCATCCGAATCGAGCAAAACTTGTACGTTTAGTGTCATCTCTCATGCCATATCTAAAACAATATAAATGAAGAACAAAAGAAACTAGTATATGTTGCTAATCAATGGACTAGAAGAAGTTAAAGGGAACACGAGCAGGAACCTGGCGATAAACTTCTCTGTATAAATTTAGGAATTTGAAGTTGTTTGTTGCAGCTTCTTATGAATCAGTTGGAGCCATTGACTGAGCAGCAGATATTAGCCATCAACAACTTGCAACAGTCTTCTCAGCAGGCTGAGGATTCTTTGTCACAAGGAATGGAAGCATTGCAGCAGTCCTTGGCTGAGACATTAGCTGGTTCTCTTGGCCCCTCAGGTTCATCCGGCAATGTGGCTAATTACATGGGTCAAATGGCAATGGCTATGGGAAAGTTGGGAACTCTCGAAGGCTTCATTCGCCAGGTGATCTTTTTCTCTTGTTTTCATTAGTGTTTCTGGGCAATGTTTATTGCACTCCCACTTTGGTGGGGATTATCTTATATGTGTGGCTGATAGGCTTTTGCAATGTGAGGTATTCTAAATTGACAGTTGCCACTCTACTCCATTTTCCCTTATATTTGTTGTGGTATTTTCTTTCTATTACAGGCGGACAATTTGCGGCAGCAGACACTCCAACAAATGCATCGTATACTGACAACTCGCCAATCTGCTCGTGCTCTCCTTGCTATAAGCGACTACTTCTCTAGACTCCGAGCCCTCAGCTCTCTCTGGCTTGCTCGCCCTCGGGAGTAAGAACATCTTATTTTTTAACTTCATGCTCGGTTGGAAGATACTAGAGTCTTCTTTTACAGACAACAGTTTTACAAATCTATACTGAGGTCCGATATAAGCAAAAACCGACAGTTGAAATGAAATCAGTGTTCTCCATGAGTCTTAACATTGTCTGTCTCTGTCAATGGTTGTCTCCAAACTAGCGCTTGTATTAATGATTCTAATGTTGTATGATAAATTATAGTTGAGTTAGTTGTAGTAGTAATTGATTGTTTCATAGTCTAGTTTTCTCAACATAAACATTACAACAGATTTGTTGAATGCAGTTAATTTATGAGGTGAGTTTGCTTTCGCATGATAATTTTATTGTTGGATTATGTGTTGTGTGTGTGTGTGTGTGTAATATGTAATGAATAAGGTAATTTGATTTTAAATTTGTACTTGAAGACTACACACTCGTGTGTCTGGTCAAGGAATTTTCTTAAAATTTATTATCTTTTTCTCTAATGTGATTTTGTATACATTTTATCTGAAAATAAAATAATGTAATTGACACACTTAATTAAAGGAAAAATATAACTAATTTATGAAAATGAGACTAACAATATAACTGTTGGAATTTGGACGAACATGAAAAACATTGGTTGTGTGTAAATTGTAATGGTTAATTTGAATCTTTGTGAGACAAAGTGTGATTTAAGAAAAAGAAAAACATATCAAAATTAGTATGATATTTCATAAAGAAAAAGAAAAATATATCAAAATTAGTATTACTAGTACATATAATATAGACTAGCAACCGGTGCACACACACTGCATGTGTAACGTAAAACACAAATATTATATATTTTACGTGTGTAAAAATACATTCAAAACTAAACATCAAAATGAACAGAATAAATTTATCGACAAATCAAGAATAAAAACAGATAAAAGGTTGATTCAAAACCGTCAGATGAAACAATGAATTTAAACATATCAACAATAAAAGTAAGTTAATAAAAAACATGGAGTTGCTAAAGATGTACTTGCACGACGATCAGATGGAATTGATTTTGTATTGATGACGCATTGCATCAATCATGTTGAGGGTGTTTTTTTATTGGCAATGGAAGAGAAAGAAAGAGGCGGAGCTATTGATGATTTTTTAACGCGGAAGAAGAACGTGGGAGAGTGAAAATGAAGAAAGGGGGAAAAAGAGAACAATCTTTTCCACCATCAGTAATTGAAGAACGTCAATTGAGATGAACGCCAATTGAGAAGGGGAAAATGAAGAACGGGAAAATGAAGAACGCGGGTAAGTGGATGGGCAATTTTGGGTTATTAAAAATCAAACCAAAACATCGTTAGTTTTTTTGTGATGCTTAAACTTAATAAATAATAAAAAAATTATGTCTTCGTCCTCCGAACAAAAAAATGTCAGTTCGTATTATTATATATTGTTGATTTATCTTACTAATTATTGTTTTAATGGTATATAAACAGCTAAAACATACATAGAAAAAATAAAAAAATATATAGTTTTCTTTAAATATATTTTATCATCATTGATTGTATCTGGAGGAACTTACAGTTCACTATATGATTATAATAAAATTAGAGGTAAATGTATTTTTGTTCTTGTATATTTATTTTTTTTTTCCAAAGAAAAATGTATTTTTGTTTTTGTATATTTGTTTTTTTTTTTTCTCGTAATTTTGATCTTTCATGTTATTAAAATTCAATAATAATCTATGTTGGTTTTGTATATGTGATTTTTTGTAATTTTGGTCGCTCTTTATTACAAGTAATATATGATCGTTATCAGCATCACGTAAAAAAAAAAACAGTGTAAGAATTAAACTTGATAATATAAATGAACAATATCTCTTATACCTAAACAAATTTATAAGCCCAAAAAGTAATAAAGTTTCCAAAACAAATAATGGGGATGATAAAACTGGTTTATTTTTTTAAAAAAATGAATTTATTATTGTGATAAACAAAAACTAAAAAAGAACATTAATTCGTAACAGTTTAAGTTCTTCGTTACAGTTTGCTCCGATGAGCAACTCGAGGGAAGATTCGCCGGACTGGCTGCGCTCTTTCCAGGTATTTCTTTCGTGCGTATACACTGTAATCTGTTCCAAAATCAAGCAACCTCAGTGCAACAGGCAATCGAATTCAGAATAGGATCGTTGTCGCTTCGTAGCTTTTTTACTCAAATTTATGCATAGTCGTAGTTTTCCGAACATACCTCTAGTTTTGGTACAGCTCCATGTTTCTGTTTCATCAAGTGGTTAAAGTGAACTTATTGAACCATTGAAATGGTTAATTAGCGAGTTTTTGATTGTTCTAGTTTCTGTAGTGCCTAGGTTTTGTGTACTCCAAAGAGTTGGCAAATATTACATTATGAAGATAGGGGTTGAATTTCTGAAATCCTTTTGTGGGTTCTAATGGTTGGACTTTTTATGTCTCCATGAATAGCCGCCAACTGAGTCTGCTTTAGAATTGTCATCTGGGTCCCCAACACCTTCGGAGCACAACCTTTCAAGCGATGAAGACGACGCTGTCAATCTAAGTAACTTATTTAAGAAACAAGCCTCGCGCATTTCAGATATTGATGATGATGGACGAGAGCCTACGGTTAGTAAGCCTGTCAAAGGGAAATCTCCTAGGAAAACCAAGAATGTAAAGCAGACGCCAGAGAGGAAGAGGAAGATAATTGATGACCATGTGAAAGAAGGTTTTTATTTTTATTTTTTATTTATAATGTTGCATTTTAATAACACTGGTGGAGCGGGCCGGGTGAAGGAGGCAGGAGGGTCACCCTAACAAAAACTAAAAGAAAATATTAAATTCGTGTAGTTTTTCTAAATTTGAAGTTTTACTCCCACCCCAGTTCTCTTGAGTTACTTCCCTCACCTCCTTGCCCAAGATGGTGAGTCTGCCCACATTTATAGCTACGAACGTTGTCAGTATGCTTTTCGTCATTTTCCTGCAAGAGAAAAGGGAGGACAGAAGGGAAAAGGGCTTATTATGAACGAGTTTTTGTTTTGTATTTATGAAGTAAGAGTTGTTTGGATTGTTGCTATGCAGAAACAAAGGACGCTGGGAACGGTTCCGGGAGAACACCAAAAAATCATGGACAGCCTCGTGTAAGGAGCTCGTTTTCTTTCTTTATTGTTCACTATCATTATTCTTCTTCCCGGTGTTGTTTTTAGTTTTTCTTTGGATGTATTGCTGCCTTAGTCCTTATTTGCACATCTCGGGATCATTTTTGTGTGGGTTGCGGATTTCTAGGTGCGCTGTCTGACATTGGATTAGGTTTTCTACAGTATTATATTAAAGCCTGGATAACTGAATGCTGCTTTGCTTAAAGTTGGTTTTCAGGGATGCTTAATGCAAATGTTTTCTTAAACAGGAACAAAATCATTCCATATGGTCATTGTCCTCAGATTCCGAACCATCTCCAAATGCCAGCCCAGCTAAAAGCAATGGCTTAAAGAGTGAAAGTAAAAAGGATGCGGACTATGATCTCCTGGAGCATGACGGGGAATCTCCATTAAATCAAGCCTCCAATGTGAAATCTCCCAGAAAAAAGATGGTAAAAGAGGATGAAAAAATCTCCAAGGAGAAGAATGGATATAGCGATAAAATTGAAGGTAACATTGCTGTACGTGTACAAATTTAAAGACTTGATCAATATTGCTCCTTTCTTTACTGCCGATATTTTCTCTCATATCCTTGTATGTACAATCCAGAGTTTGATGCCAAGAACAATGTTGCGAGGGAAGATGTCTCTGGGAAACATCCCGGACCTCAGGTAAGCTTTAATGTCCTGTCTGTTTATGTCAATATCCTAAATTAATAAGAACTGGTTATCCACCAATGCAGGCAACTTCTTCAAGGCTGCCGTTGTTGCTTTCAGAGAAAGTTCAACGCTTAAAGGTCAGCTGACTTATCAGAAAGAATTGTCACATATGGCATATGTTTCATTCACATATAGTTGCGAACTGGATCTCAAAATTAATTACCCCGTGGGGCTTGACTACATATTGCATATGAAGAACCTCCATTTTTTACTTTTCTATCAATGGCTACAGCTGAGACCAAATTTTATTTTTATTCTGCATTTAGAATCTACAGATGCCTTTTGTTGTTCCTTGTTCATTTTCCTGTGAAGTTGCCTGAATCAAACGTAATACTTGCATAATGGAGGAGCTGGAGTTATAGGCTTACTACCTTTTATTTTTTACTTTAGTATAGTTTATCATAGCATAAATATACTGAACAAGTTGTACTTGTTTTATTTTGTAGGCACTTGTTGAATGTGAAGGTGATGCCATAGATTTAAGCGGTGACGTGGGTGCTGTTGGACGGGTAGTGATTTCAGATGACCCCTCCAGTAATCATGAAATGTTCTTGGATCTGAAAGGCATGAACTGTCTTCTCATTGGTTCCATTTTTCTTTCCACTGCACCTTTGATCCACAATCTAAATTGACATGAACTTGATCTCGTATTGACCAAATTCAAATTTTATTGGAACGCGGTGAAAAACTTCAGTTGTGTGTATTGTAGTTATTTAATCAGTCGTCACTGAAATGAAATACTGATGCAGTATCTGTTCTCTGGCATAGTCCGTGTCTGAACTCAACGAGATTCAATTATGCAACATATATTCTGTTCAGCGTGTCTTCCTTATTGGTATTTTTGTCTGATGTTTTTGGTTACAATATATTGCAGGAACTGTATATAAGACGACCATAGTTCCATCAAGGACGTTCTGCGTGGTATTTTCATCAATCATGAGTTCTTTCATCCTTCTTCCCCACCCACTTCTTTTTTCTCTCCTTGACTTGTTACATAATTTGTCCATTTTCAGGTGAGCTTTAGCCAATCAGAAGCAAAGGTTTGCCTGTAACGCTTTCCCACAGCTGTAACCTCCCCTAGCATTTTAGGGGGAAAAAATCATTATTTAATGAAATGAAAATGTAGTCACATGAAATAAGTTCGTGTATGTATTAACATTCCTGTAATTTGTGATCATAAGTTCGTGTGTATGTGTTAATATTCCTGTAATTTGTGCTCAGATAGAGGCCATTATGAATGACTTTATCCAGCTGAAACCACAATCTAATGTTTATGAGGCTGAAACCATGGTTGAAGGTCAGGGACTATTGAGTTGAATTGTTTAGCATGGACACATACTATGGGATTTTCACTTAGCTTTTATCTTTAAAATCTGATTCGAGTTATTTTGCACTTTTAGGGACACTGGATGGGTTCTCGTTTGATTCAGAAGATGAGTTAGACAATCTGCCCAAAGCCATCGCTCAAACAGATCAAAACGAGGCCGCCGAGGATCAACCAGATGCAAAAACCAAAAGAGCAAAGAAAACATCAGTATGTTCTTCACCTCTTCCTCCATGCATATTATATACATAATGATTCTCTTATTGATGGAAATCTGTATTCAGGGCGTGACACGGAAGACTGGGAAATCTGCAGGAGGAAAGCCAAGCAAAAAAACGAAAAAGAAACCTGTAGTCCCGAAGCAACGCAAAACCAAGAAGTGAGAAATTGATAAGTACTGTTATTTTACCTTTGAACCCATTTTTCTTCATTCTTTTTAGTGTTTTCAATCACCATTCCCATATCATAGAGACTAACTTGTATTTGTGTTTTGTATAAACTTTAGGATATTGATTCCGAAATAATATATTATTACTCTTTTTTTACGAAAGTAATTATTATGATCTGTAATCTGCAATACAATTGAGAACTAGATAAATGTTTTTTTTTTTTTGAGAGGGGAACTAGATAAATATTTTTTTTAAGGCAAGAACTAGATAAATATTTAAATGCATATATTACTGCTATTTTTAAATTTTTTTTCTTTTATAAAAATAGAGAATGCTTATATTTAATAGGAAAATTGTTTCTTTACGGTTTATCTCTTTATTATTTTGATTTTTTATGTTGTCAAATTTCAGTTTTTGTCTTTTATTTTTGTTTTGTTTTTTTTTTTATCATTTTAGGTCTTTATCCGGTTTCTCGTTGATGTGACACAAATGTAGTGTCGATGTTATCCTGATGTGTGAAATGTACTAATCTCGATGAGAAAAAACACTAAAATTATCAAAAATTGAAAATATAAGATTAAAACATAAATTTTATAACATGGGTAAAAAAGAAAAAAGATAAATATACCAGGGGTAAAGAAGCAATTTTCTCTATTTAATATTCACACACGTCGGATCCCTTGCCACGAATATTTGTCGTGGGCTTTTTTGGTTTGTGGCAGAGAACTTCCTATATTCTGAATTTGTGACTGAAAAGGCATGACTTATGATTCTTTAAGACCAAATCATACACAACTGTACATAATGTATTTTCATCTCATAATCACGCACTAAAAATATATATAAACTTTGTTATTAAAAGGAACTAGTATTTCATCCGTGCGATGCACGGACTATATATCATGTATAATATGGTTAAATTGGATAATATAAAAATTTTGAATATGAAATTAAAATATAAAAAAATTTAATTCTACAATAAGTAATAATAATAATGTTAAAAAATACTTTTAAAAACTTTTTAAAAAAATCTTTAAAAAAATGTGTTGTGCGATGTACATGATGTTATTTTATACAATTAATGATAAAACCATAACATCCAAGCAATCTGAACCATTATCTAATCTATATATCCATGTATATTTAACATTTATCGGGTATTTTAAATGTTTATTGATATTATGATACATATGTTTATAAATATATTCACACATACATGGTAAATTAGCAATATTATGTAATATATATTTTAAAAGTGCACTTTAATTGTAATTATAAGTGTTTTCAAATTGAAAATATTATATATTTCTTAGACATGTGGAATTGTAATTGTTTGTAAATATTTTTCGTATTAAAAATGAATATATATATATATATAAATAAATGTCAATATTACAGAATTTTTAATTTTGTACAGGAATATTGTGATTAGATGAGGAATTGTTGATGTTTTAGAAAGCAAATATTACGGAATGATATTTATGTATATTAATTTATGCAAATATTATGAAATTACATTTATATTTAGTAATAACATTTATAGATCTTAAAGGTGTATGTATATAAATTATATTACGGAATTATGTATATATATATATATATATATATCTATATATATGTCTATGTATAAATTTATATTAAACATTTTTCGAATCTTATGTTGGATTTTTTTTAAAATTTTAATTGATGAATTTTATATATTTTGGAAAGCAAATATTATAAATGAAATGTTTAAATAATGAAATATTTTAAATATTCCTGTGTAATTTAAAAGAATATATATGTATATAAATATATGCAAATATTATAAAATTTTTAATTACATGAATAATACAATTCAATTTAGAAATATAATTGTTTGTAAACATTTCTCCGTAAACCAAATATGCCAAATATGAAGAATTATAATTTGAAAAGATATAATTTTTTAAAACAATTTATTTTCCGATTTTCACAAAATTTTTGTTTAGAAACAAAGTTTTGGCGGAATTTTACTAAAAATGACAAAAAGAGAATTAAATAAATATTAGAAAGGGAATGCTGAAATCAAAGAACAATGGAAATAATCATGTTTAATTTTACATGTATATATATGTATATAAATAATTTTAAATATTATGAAATTTTTAATTACATGAATATTGCAATTTAATTATGGAATTTTTTATTTTCGTTTTTAGCAACACATTTTTGTCAGAATTTTGCCAAAATGACAAAAAATTCACTTATATTTATATATGTTTAATTATATGAATATTTTGATTTAATTCCGTAATCAAGATATGAAATGCTTTATATTTTTGTTAAAACTAAGTTATTCTATATTTTTATTAATTTTTAGATTTTGTTGTATTTAAGAAGGGTCGAGAAGTTAGTAGTGATTTTTTATAGTTTTAATTAAGGTAATGATTTTGTATGCTTCTAATTCGCAACTATAGATAGTTATTTTTTTCACAGTTTTAATTATAGTTGTGATTTTGTATAGTTTTTTTTTTATACAAAATTAAAAATTCAAATATTATGCAATTTTTAATTACGTAATATTGTGATTAAGCCTGAAATTTAAATTTTTTGAAAATCCTTCATAATCAAAATATGTCAAATATAGAATAATTGATTTAATATAATTTGAAAAAGTATGATTTTTTAAAACTATTTTTTCCCGTTTTTGTTCTAAAAATTTTCATTTCCGAATCTTAGGTTGGATTTTATTTTAAATATTTATTTTTTATTTTTAAATTTTTTTAAAAGCAAATATTATCAAAAGAATGCTGAAATTAGAGAATAATGTAAATAATGTTGTGTAATTTTAATTGGATATATATATATATAGATGCAAATATTATGGAATGTTTAATTATATAAATATTATGATTTAATTTTTTAATTAAAATCTGAAATGTTTTCTATTTTTTACGGGCTGAGAAATAATTAGTGATTTTTGTATAGTTTTTATTTTATTTACAAATTATATATATAGACAAAGATTACGTAAATATACATAAAGACTATGTAATTATATATTTGTATATAAATATATGCAAATATTTCTACGTAATTAAACATTGATATATAAAACGAAATGAAGTTTATATGTTTATATATATATATATGTTTATATTTATATTAAAATTTTCGAATCTTTGGAATTATTTTTAAATAATTCATGGTTTTCAAATTTGTTTGGAAAAAAAAATATTGTAAATATATATATATATATATGTATATGTATATGTATGTATATAAAAGATGCAAAGATTATGGAAGTTTTAATTTATATATATGTATATAAAAATATGCAAAGATTATGTAATTTTTAATTAAGTTAATATTGCAATTTAAGTATGGAATTTTTTATTTCCGTTTTTGGCAATATGCTTTTGGCGGGAATTTGCCAAAAATGGCAAAAACTCAGTTATTATATATATATAGATTTGCTTTTATCAACATTAAAAATGCAACTAATAAGATAGTGTTTGAGATAACTTGGATTCGAGAACTGAAATTTTGTTTTGAGTAAATTCTAGGAAAAATAAGTTTTTTAGTCTGGTAATTTTACGTCTTTTGGGTTTTGGTCAATTAATTTTTTCGATGTGGGTTTTGGTACATTAATTTTGCATTTTCAATGTTTTTTTGTTTGACTGCATACGTGTCAGCTTCTTATTGGTTCACGTCATCATTTTGGACCAATCAGAAGTTGACGCGTATGCAGTTGTACCAAAAAACAATGAAAATGCAAAGTTAGTGTACCAAAACTCACATCGAAAAAGTTAATGGACCAAAACCAAAAATGGACAAGTTAATAGATCAAAAAACTTACTTTACCTAAATTCTAAAAGGATATTAAACCATATCGATATAATTTCAACTTTACCTTCCAAATTTGTAAAACCCATCACTTTTTATTTTTCAATCAAGAATACCCTTGAGTCCTCATTTTCTTTTACTTTCTCCTCAAACATATCATCAACAATATTTCATCACTCATTCGTTATGATTTATCACATTTTAGCTACCTTTTAGAACTTTAAAATTGCTAAATAATAACTTCTTATTTTTATCTAAAATTTTGAAAAATTATTAAAATAAAAATAATAACATATTCATATAACTTTAACATGCCTATCTTAAAAAAAAAAAAAAAAAAAACTTTAACATAACAATATATACAATATAGCCCGTATATAATCAATCTTGATTAGGGATTCATTGATTAGACAGTATCGCTTCAATGAATCTGATTAATTAACGTTAATTAAATCACATGCCATATAATTGCTTTTGTCTTTCCCTCTGTTGCTGCCTAAAGTCTCTGCACTCTACGCAATCTCTTTGCTTCGATCTTTCTTGTTATCCCTTTCTTTGTATATTTCGCTTTTGGAAATTGGAATCTCTCTCGCATCCATTTCTTGCGGAAACTGTTCTCTTTCAGGTAAGTGTTTTTTCGTTCATTTTGAATTTTTAGTTCTTTTTGCATCATTTTAGTTGCTGAATTTTATATTATTTTCGATTTTTCTCGTTCAATTTATCGTTAAGCTGTAGGTTGGACATGAAATTATGGGGGTGAATAGTGATGGGTTTGATTATTATTATTATTATTATTATTAATAATGTTTTTAATTTTATGCAGTATTGTTGAGCCCCGGTCATGTTTTTGTTTACGTATTTACCTTTTCTTTCCTCTGATTCGGGTAATTTTAGCTTGCATATTTTTAAATCTTCGAATTTGAATCTGGTGTTTTGCACCGTTTACTGTGATTTCTGTTGCATGAATTCAAAATTGTCATGTTTTCATATTTATTATAAAGCTGTAAATGCATTTTCAATTATTAGGTAGTACGGGTTCTTTATTCTTCCTCTATAAAATTTTGGGGATCGTTTTGTGTCTCAGGTGTGTGTGTATACGCATGACCGATTGTATGAGGGAGCTCGTGGTTGTCAGATTTTTCGGTCTCGTGTTTGAAAATTTGTGGGGACAAGAGGGAAAAGAAAACTTCCTTGAAAACCCGGGAATATTTAACATTGATAGTCGGGAATTTGATAGGATTATTAAGCTTGGGAACGATTGGATGCATATTGACATCATATATTTAATGATGGAAGCCAGGATGTAAGATCTGTTTTATATAGACAAATGGATTTGCACAGTTATCCTCGTGCGGAACATGGAAGGTTTGAACAAATACTCAATCAGTTTCTTTTGAAAAGTTTGCATGTTATATTGGATTCCAGGGTTCCTGCCAGTAGGCCGCCTAGTCGGAGTACGGAAGTCAGAAAGAGCGATAAATGGTTCAACTTAGCATTAGGAGATCGTCCTGCTGCCATGGAAAGTCTGAGTTTTTGGAATAGAAGTTTGATGGAACCTATGATAATTGATATTATACTTGTTACAGAAACACAAAACTCTTTACCAGATCATGATTCCCTCGCGACTTTGGCACCGGAGTTGTCAACTGAGACAGTTGTAGAGAGGTGGATTGTTCAATATGAGTCTCTTAGATCATCTTCACCTCAAATTGTTGATGCCTCTTACAAGAAAACATACAAGAAATCCATTGTACTGTTACGCACAGTTTATTCTATGTTGAGGCTCCTTCCAGCATATAAGGCATTCCGAAAACTATGTTCCGTGAACCGGGATTGCCATTTTGATATCAATTATAAAGTCTACTCGTTTTGTTCTCCTTTTTCAAGGGAAGAGGAACAATCAATGAAGAAATATAATTTTACGCCAATTGATGCCCAGCAAGGCCGTCTTTCTGTATCTGTCATTTATCATGAAGATTTATCGGATTTCAATCTGGATTCTGGCATATCGTGCCCCCCAGAAATAATTACTGACTATGTAGGTAGCCCACTTACTCCCCCTATGATGGCATTTCCTTCTACATCTGTGAAGGGTGCTCGTGCTACATCTTTCCCAATAAGAGTGAGAGAATCAACTTCTGCATCACCATTTCAACGACCTCACAGCTGGGCTAGTGGTATCCACAGGGATGGTTATTCTCAACCGTACCAAGCATTTGGTGGATCTCCACCATTACATCGCTCCCCATATGAATATTCAACTTCTCCTACAGACATACAAAGCAATAGATTACAAACTCAGAGATTCCCTGCTTATCACAAATCTTTATCTGATGACCTGCTTTCTCCTCCTCTCTCATCATCTCCTTCCCCATCCCCCCCTGCATATTTTTCTGCGGGAAATCCCACGCATATTCGTATGCGCTCAGAAACGGCTCCTGTGAGTATTCCCCATCCAATGATGGGCAGAAGTCCAAGATACCTTTCTCCCAATTTGTCTGATTCTAGCAGACATTCTCTTCCACCTCCATCTCCTAGAAACACAAAATATGATCCTTCACCCCATGGGTCTCCATCTGGAATTAGGTCCATAAAGAAACAAGATTCACTCAGAGCTGGAGAGTTGTGTTTTGGGCCGGTAAACCTTGGTCAAAAGGTACATCTTTCAGTGAGTTTCAGCTTGTGGTTACTAGTTTCATTTATTTGAGCAAGTTGGTCGTGCTGATATACTTTTGCTTGTGTTTCATAGATATCAAGAGATGCAAAAGAGGATTCTGGAAGGTTTTCAAGTTTGCAGTCCTCAAATAGTTCACCACGCGTTGGATTCTCAAGGAGCTCCAGCAGATTGTCTTTCCAGGATGACCTTGGTGATTGTGATTTTTCCTGTCCTTTTATCGTGGATGATGTGGATTCAACCGATTTCCAAACTAGGTAATTTGGGTTGCTACATGAAACACGTCGATATGCGGTTTAACCAACATTTCATGGTTAACCTGTGAACATGTTGCATCTGACAGTATGCTCATAATTGCAAGAACCTTAAGCTGAATATGCAAAACAGAGAGAGGGCATGGGCTTGTCTTTTCTAACTTCTTCTGGCCTCCACTTGCATACTTCTGCAGTACATTTTTCATAAACTAAAGGTCCACCGACTGCATTTTTGTAATTCTACCAAACAAAATATGATTATTTTATAAAATTTTGATGTTAAAAGCGTATTTTATTTGGATGTTAAAGACACTTGTTTATCGGTTGTTCGTAACTCGAATTTTGTATCGCATTTTCATCTCTGTTGTATGGAACAAAAAGGGAGTTCCATTTCTGCATTTCCCCTCTTTTGAATTTTTCATGCAGTGGAGTTCATCAGGATTCATTGTCGTAACTCTGTTCACCAGTTACAGGAGAGCCGGTGAGTACACAAGGCGGAAACTTTGGTCCATAAAACTTCGACATGGACAAACTTGGAGTGTCTATTTTTATTTTTGTAAAGAAACTTGGAGTGTTATTTGATATAAAAGAAACTGCATTAGTTGTTTCTGTGTATGCTACTCTACAGTTCTAACCTGTGTTCATACATGCTGTCTCTTTAAATACCATTTCCTTCATGTAACTGGTGTGTTAGTTGTGTTTATGTGAAAATTTGGCAATTATGCTTGAAAAATGAATATTGTGCGTTTACTTGCTTAAAGGTTGAGGTACGCCTTTTCTTGCTAAAATTATGCCTTGGCTACTTGTAGATGTAGAGCTGAATTCCGTTTCTTTCTCATACAGTCAAAATCTTGATGGTGCCAATGTTTCAGAAGTTACTTCCCAGTCATCTTCAACAGTGAAGAAATCTCAGGATGCGGCCGTAGCTGCCCTTGTTCACATGCTTAAAACGGCTCCTCCCCTGCGCCAAGATTCCAGCCATTATACCTCTTACTCCTCTGAAGCTCAACCAGAGATAGAAGTTGGAACTGTTTCTGATTTCTTTAAGCCTCGGAAGACATCTGATGCACTTGAAGACCTTAAAGTTTACAGAGAAATGAAAGATGTACTGCTTTCCCGGAGTGCAGCTCGGATTGCTGCAGGCAGGGAAAAAACTGGAACTTGATCATCCCCAGGTACATTTTTTTATTTGATAGTCTTAAAAGGACGATGAATAGGGGCTGTGGCTTGTTGTTGATGTTATTTGAGACGTAAATGTTTCTTCTTTAAGCAACATTATGTCCAGAAACAGTGAACAGGTCTCGATTGTAACAATCTTTTACATAAACTTGGCATGTCCCAAGTTTTAAACAGTATCCAAGCGGGGCCATAACCTTTCTTGTGCGAAATTTCAAATCATATGTCAAAGTTGTCAAATATTTGATTTGTTCATCGCACCAGAAGATACCGTTGGGTTTAGTAGTATAAAAGTATGCTCTTTTCATCAATGTGAGCTAATGGATGTCGAGTCACAACTTTGTCATGTGTGCCCAACTTAGCTCTTGTTGCGCTTCTGTATCTTTCATTTGTCGATGGAATTTAATTCATTGTAATATAGGATACAAGAATATCGCATGACTTCTATAGGATGACATATTTCGTTTAACTTGTTTTTGAAATTGTTTTTATTAGAGAGTTGCAAGGAAAAAATAAATGGTTCACTTACAATTTTGCATCAATAAAAATAGTCGGTGATATATTTTTTCAAATATCAAATTCTATTGTCAATTCGGATATACGTTGCGTTAAAAAATTTCAAAAATTAATGTCTCAAAGCTCTTTTTCTTTTTTCACATGTCAAAATATTGATACATATTATATCATTTAATTTGTTTTTGGTTTGATTATCAAATATTTTAGAGCATGTAATAATGCATTATTTGTTGGATAAACATTAAAAAAATTTAGGGGCTTATCAATAAAGATCTTGTATGGCTGTCGATGGGATATTTTCTTCTTGTAATTGTGATAAATGGGAAGACAACGTGGAAGTAATTATTTAGTGTGATTAAAATATAAATATTATTTATTTTATATATATATTATTTTTTTATTTTAAATCAATTTAAATTTGAAAAAAAAAAGATGAAGATACAAAAATGAAGAAAATCATGGACAAGTGAAATTTAAAATAAAGATAGTGATTTCATTTTTTTTAAGAGTATTTTAGATATTTCGTTTTTTATTTTATTAAATAAATTTTAATTCGATTACTAAGTGGTGCTTTTTTTTAATAATATAGTAAGATATTAAAGATCGTTATATGCATGATGTGCATGTTTCATAAAAAAAATATTTTTTTAATAAAATTTATTATTTGAAATGGAAATTGTAAATGAGAAAAATAAAAACATAAAGAACCATGTTAATATTATTATAAGAGTAAATTCACTTTAAATCTCTAAACTTTAACAAAACTTTGAATTCAGTCATCGTTAGAAAAATTATATGTTTGAGTTTCCTGATCTATGTTTCTACAATTGACAATCCCTTGGTCCACATGGTTTTTTCTCGGATGAAATTCGGTACAAAACATTAACAATGCAGTATTAATACATGATATTTGACCATAAATTATTTCAAATTTGGTACTAATATATATTTTTTGAGTACTCAAATATGTATGCAAATATTGTTATTAATTTCATATTTGTCTTTATTTAATTGAACGACGGTACAAAACATTAGAAATGTGATACTAATATATGATATTGAAGTATCAATTTTTTTAGATCTGATACTAATATATGATTATTGAGTATTCAAACATGTGTAGCAAATATTGATATAAATAAAGTTGCTCGAATTTTGTATCTAAAATTTTATCTTTTGTACCAGATCTAAACAAGATAATACTCGAATATCATATATTAGTATTAAATTTTCAATATTTTGTACTCATTTTAACCCGTAAAAAAATATGTGGGCTCAGAAAATGCAAAAATATTTTTGTGTGGATCAGAGAGTTTAAAAGACTTTTTTTTTTTTTGACATAGACTGAATGCAAAAATATGTTTTGGTTTAAAAATTTAAAGCAAACTTGCCCTTATTATAATTATAATATAGTTTTTCCTTATTATAATTATAATATAGTAAAACTATGTACTTAGTTTGATACTTAGACGACATTTTAAGAAAATAAAATATTATATCATATTCCACCATAATTAAATAAGTATGGCCAAATTAAGTAAGGCAAAAAATGGTGAGATTCCCAACTCAAAGGATAAATCATTAAATCCTATATATACATATATATATATATAAATATAATTGGTCGAGTTCAACTTATCTTATTAATATTACTCTAATCATATATCTAAGTCTCATAATTTACCACGTCAATAATATATCATTAATTACGATCATATATAAAAACGTGAACAATTTAATGTATGATTTGAGTAATAATCATTGTGTAGATCTTATTAACTTGTATAGTCGTCAATCAGCAACAATTTATGCTACTCATTGAAAGGGTTGACCCCGAAAAAAATCCCATTTCACATGAGTCAGAGACCCATTGGCTCATGCGGAGGATAAATCTAGGGATGTGCACGAGCGGCAGAGACCTGAAGGAGGGAGCACATGGCCCAATCCCCAGAGCATACCCCACAATATTTCAGCAGGGAATATGCTCCACACGAGGATCGAACCCGCAACGCTGGAAAATTTCTTTCCACGTCACCTCAGGCCTTACCAACTCGCCTATGCTTCTGTGGACACAATTTATGCTACTCATGTTTATTGGGTAGGTGGAACTTGGAAGGCCCTACATTTAATTTTTGGCTCAACAATAAACTTAAATGTACTCGCGGGTTTGTTGTGATCAAATAGACATTAAATATTTACAATGTGTCTCAAGTGGAAGCATGGTACCATTATCAATCATCCATCCATGAAAGTGATGGAATTCGACGTCTGTTCTTTTTTATACAAAATATCACATGGATGTGTGAATCAAGTACAAAAATAAAATAATTAAGATTTTCTGAATTATTATTATTATTTGTTATTATTATTATTATTATTATTTTTATTATTATTATTAGTATCTTCTTCTTCTTTGTGAGTACACGTTTATTAAGTCAACCATGGTATAGATGGGAGGCCACATTATGCAAGTTGCAAATTAAAATAATCAAGTTAAATAGCAACTCCTAACCATATCTATTAGCTTTCACACCACTAAGTTTCCATGTTCCTGTATGGTCTACTTGGAGTTCATAATATCATAAAGTTATACCTTTTAATCTTAAAAAAAAGATTATACCTTAATATTAAATATAAATATTTAAAATTGATTTGGATATGTGACATTCATAAAATTATATAAATCATACGTGACCAAATTAAAATTAATTATTTTAATATAACTGAGAGATACCATCCTTATACTAATATAATCGACCTTAAAAATGCACAAACTCCTTAGCATTATGATTCATTAATATTTTATACTTATACTCTACGTCTGACTTGTCCCGCTGGCATGTTAGCCAACTTTGTTGGCTATAATAATAATTACAATTTCCCATCATTGAATATTGCCCCCCATAATTTATATAGGGTGGCTAATTGAATAAATACTACGTGCCAATGAATGCGATATCAATCAATTATGGTGTAAATTGAAACCTGAATTTTCCAGGGAGAGTGATATAAAATATTCTATTTTACTCGTCAATTTTGTGAGACGAGATGATAAATTAAAAGAAAAATAAGTAGCTAAGATTTGAATCAAACAAGGGATTATGAACTATGACGCATCAAATGCATCCTTCCAACATGAACAATTAATATTTTGAATAAAAAAGTCATTGGGATCGAACAATATCTTCTTCAAAGCAGTATAAAATATAAATCTTCCTGTATCTTTAATGATAATAGTTGACCTGAAGTTTAATGCATGGGGCATTAAGGGTAGGGACTAATTAAACTTCGATTTACAGATAATTATCAAGCAATTAAGTTGACTATGAAACAAATTACACAAAAAAATATTCGCCATAATTCATAAAATCCGAAACATGATTTATATCTTATTTCAAGAAAATGAAGATAACGATAGTGGGAAACAACTGTGACAAATGTGACATGCAATTTGCAAACATGATTAGGTGAGAGAGAATCTAATCTTCCTCAATACATTTCTAAATTAATATCCCAAGTACTATTCTTTATTATTAGTTGGGAAGCTATGGCTGATGAAAGATTTTGCATTTATTTCTTCCAAACAAGTGTAGAAGAGACCATGAACCCGCAGATAAGCCTCCCATCCTTTTCTGTGCTGTGCATTTGTTTGAATATAAGTATAAAAATTTCATCTTGGCTTCTGGCATAGCCAATCCCATCTGAGAGAAAAAAAAAAAAGCTGCTTCTTTTGGCTTCTTTCTGTGAGATATGGAAAAAGAAGAGCAAAGATGGGAGCAAGAAGAGGTGGAGCAAGAACAAGAAGAAGAGGAGACCAGTCTTCAAGTGAGAAAGTCAAGACCTGTGGATGAAACCAAGAGCACTGAAAGTGCCATTGTTGAGACTGAGAAGAGCAATGGAACTTCTGAGAGCAATGGCCATGAGATTCAGTCAACTGTGACTGCGAATGGGAGTTATGGGACTAAAGATTTGGAGTCAACTCTTGAAAATGGGGAGGAAAAAGATGAACTTGATGGGGTTGTTGGAAACGAAGAAGAAATCTCAAATGGGCTGCAAGAATCAGATAATCTTGTTTTCTTTGACGAAGATGAAGGTAAATAATGTACGAGTACAGTCAAGAATTATGGCTGTTTTTTTCTTGTCACCTTTCAAGCTTTTTTATTCTCCATGGATCCTCTGATTGTCATCTTTTATCGGTTTATGATTAGAGTAATGAATAGGATAGTGTCTTTTTTCCCTTAAAAAAACGATTAAGGTTAACAGTACCTTAAAACTTATTGGTTTTTAGCCCCACTCCAGCTCCACTTTTAGCCCTACCTGACTGTTAAGCAAAACATAAAAATAAATGGCCCTTTTTCGTCTTCTTTCCCACAATTCCTTATACCTATGAAAAGTTATTTCTATTAAATATTCTTGATAAAGATTGGCTGCTAACTCATGTCGATCCCTTCCCAATTTATTTTATAGCAGAGGTAATGGACTTTACTTTGGAAAGGCTTTTTATAATCCTTTCCGTAAAGTATTATTCCTAAATGCAACTGTATCTTGTACGGAATGTTCTCAATAATGAAACGGATTTGAACACTCAATTCAGCCCTTTTCTTCTAGATGCGAGCCTGAGGGTTCACTTTAGTGGAATCTCTGTGCTGAAGTGGGATAAATTTTCTGGGAGTTTTAAGATTGTATGTGGAGGAATTGATTCCACTTTAAGTTAAAATTTGGTGGTAGTTCCCCTTTGGAAGTTTGAGGATTTTATTTTTCGAAGTTCAGTTGTTACAAATGGAAAATATTACATGTCCCACTGTGGCTCTATTATAAAATAGGTGGTATCTAATAAGCCAAGGGGCTATTCCATCTTGAAGGGTTAGTATTTATGGTTTGGGCTCTGATCTTGGACATGTGGTCAGACATTGATGACTTATGGAGAGTCGACACAGTGGAAGGGCCGACCTGTGAACTGTTACCATCGGGTCGTTGTTTCTAATAGAAACCTGTTCATATTACATGCTAGATTAAGATGCACACACCAAATATTAATTGGTGAATGAAATCAATGCAGAGGAGCCGCAGCAGGCAATGTTACATGTTCTCGTTTGCTCTAGTATAAAATGTGAAGTGACCGACAAGTTTGAGAAGTTGTTTCACTTATGTTATTAGCCTTTTGGTTTTTTCTCTGTTTTTGGACTT
This sequence comes from Henckelia pumila, assembly GCF_033568475.1. Classification (NCBI taxonomy): domain Eukaryota; kingdom Viridiplantae; phylum Streptophyta; class Magnoliopsida; order Lamiales; family Gesneriaceae; genus Henckelia; species Henckelia pumila. The sequence continues at coordinate 105,436,367 of NC_133121.1, forward strand.
GTAGTCTAACACATAATTTTCAATATTGATGGAATTACTCTTACTCCGCCATTGATCTGTTGGAAACTTCATGCAGCACAGGGTCCTAAGCAATAATCTCAGCTGTTTCTATGTATATCATCCTGTTTTCCATTTCCATGTCCGTGATAAAATATGTGTTGCAGCCAAAAGATCCTTCTCAATGAGTGTGTCCTGTTAAAATTTCCACATCCCAGACACATCGAACATTGCTATTCCATGAAATCATGCGTTACTTTAGGTGTCATTTGCAATTATGACTATTGCATTACCTCTCTCTTTTGTTACTGAAGGAATATGGAAGTGTCGAATCTGCTCTTGGATCTATAGGAATGGAAGTGCATGTGTTGACCATATGCAGAATCATAAAGGCCAATTGCATAAGCTGATGAATGACAAAACTTTAAATAATGAATCTGGAGGTTAGTAGATACTACGATGGAAAGAAACCTTCAAAATCGTTGAAAAATGCAGAGCGTTCAACTTTTAAAGTTCTTGAAAGGGCCGGTCTCAGGAAATCAACAACATTATAGAGATGAGCTTTCTGTTTACAGGCTTTGTGGTGTTCTAAAAAATTTGATCCTCACAATGCCCAAAACTATATTCGCAAGCACGCCAATAATCCACATAAGTCTTTGGTAGATTTTCGACTTAGATCTTTCTGGATATACATATATCGATTAGAACAGTTTTGTAGTAAAGTAGATATTCAGTTATCTTTTGATGTTCAAAGGAAGGGAAACAGAAGAGATAATTGTTTATTAGTGCTTCTGAGAACAGCTTGGGATGCATACGTATGAATCATAGTTATCTGTAATTTTATCTCATAACCTGGCTGTTTCGTATCATCCCTTTTCCTTCCAAGAAGCCCTCGTCCATTACTCATGAAGAAAATGTTCCCTGTCTTTCCATTCTTTCCCGTCCTTAACTTTTTCTTTACTGTAAATTAATGGACAAGCTGCCCACGCTCACAGTTTACGAGATCGTATCTTTTGTTATAACGTTTTGTTTCTTTGCTTTATCCTTGTATTTTTAGTTCAGCTGGCGGAGGTTTAATTCACATTTTTTCCCAGGTAACGAATTTACTCCAATTTCTGGAGATCAGCAAATTGAAAAACGCAATGGACACAAAGAACTGGACATTTCGTCTCAAGAATTTGATGCGCTGCATAATTCCACGAAGGGAGGATCTGAAGGACATCTCAGTGATGATAGCTTGTCTTATTCATATCATCAGCAGATTGAAATTCAGGAGGATGATGGCTTGTCTAACTCAGATCTCAAGTCATCTGGAGAGATAGAAAGTGAAGAAGTTTATGTAGTACCTGGGGATGAACTTGAAGTAACGGAAATAGATGTGGAACGAGTATTACAAAAGCAAACAACACATGATTTATACTGTCCTAATTGTAATTCTTGTATTACACGAAGGGTTATTCTTCGCAAAAGAAAACGCAGGATCCGACTTTCTGCACATGACATTAAGCGTAACAAATTAGAAGCTGTAGCTGACTCCAAGTTAGATGCTGACTCATTTCAGGTGTCTAGTACTGTGGTACATGAAAGGGATTATGTTGGTGTTGATAGTACTCCGTTACTAGCATCAAATGACGCTGATCATGACGGGGAGCCTGATTTATTCAGATGCTTATCATGCTTCAGCTTTTTCTTTCCAACAGGTTAGTATTTTGTCAGATTGAACAGAATTTTATATCACGACAATGCTTCTAGCTACATTGGTGAAATCTGAAATCAAGTTGTGCCAAAAGTTTCGTGCTCATTTTATTTGTTCAAGTGTCATTGAGATATGTATCTTTTATTTTGTTGTTACATGTTGGTATGGTACACCTTACAGTGTAAAATATTTTTACAAACAATTTAATTATAAGTCGATGATGTCTTCTATTATTGTTTGGGGAATGGATTTAAGTTGTTCTGGATATTTGAAGGGAAAAAAGTAAAAGTTATCATTCAGGATGAACAAGCTCCAAGTACCAAGAATTGGTGGACCTCCATGTTTGCATTCAATAAGCAAGAAACTGCAGTTGCACGAGGTAGAGTCATTTATTGGATCCCATAATCCTTCTTACTCGTGATCATATGGTGCCAAAATTGGATTGAATTTGATAAATACCTCAAGTATTATATATCATGTCAAAAAAGATAATACCGTTTCGTAAGTTTTCGAAAAGTATTTCGTTTGGTTGCCTGGTTACATTTGTACACTTGCTGTAAAGAAAATCCTCAAGGGGGAGAAGAACTTATGGTTTCAGTCACATGCAGAAAATAAGTCTCGCGAAGATGAGAGAAAAAGTGATATGGGACTTGTGCCTTCTTCTGACATCATTGATCCCAAAGGCCAACCCTCATTCGTACAAGAATCTCACCCGCCTGCTCAGGCTTCAGATATACCTGTTCCCAGGCAAGGACATGCAGTAAAGACAAAAGTATTAGTTGGTGCAGTTGCCGACAAAACAACAGAGAGGATAGGTAAAAACACTATGTTTCAACTTTTCATGTTAATAGTCTGAATATAATCCATAGAATGCCAATTTTTGGGGCCCTTTAATCAAGCTTCTTCCAATTTTGTTACGCTTATATTCTTTTCCCCCATTTTCCACTCGCACCGTGTCGTCATTTCCATATTCTATCAGCTTGAGTTACTTTAGGCAGAAAATTTGATTTTTTAAACTTCTCAATCCCAATATTCCACATTGAAGTTACCGATCTTAAAGTAGTTGCTGTCCTGTGAAAGAGGACCCTGGGCTTTTATGCTTGACTAGAGAAAGTTGTGCAGTTGTGTCTTACCCGGATAAATGACACAGAAATAAGCATGCTCCTGTCAAATCCTTCATTTGACATGCCAAATGTTTTTTTCTGGAAAGAGCATGGAGTCTGAATAGTCTTTCCACTCCCTATAATATAACAACTATTGGTATTTATTTTCTGTGGTGCAACAGAGGCAACAATAGAACACTTCGAAGCATATACTAGTGATCAGTTGCAGGAATCAAAGTCTGGCAAAGAACTCCAAACGAATCATGGGACCAATCTATCAACAAAATCGCCTCCTAAAGGGCCTCATTTCACTAATGAAGAATCATACAAGGATGACATCTCATCGTCAAAAGGTGGGATGAATTTGCTAATTTCATCAGATGAAGAATTTATGACCTTTGAGAAGCCAAAGGAAGGTCAAATACCCTACCAAAAAATACAGATAAGCAAAGGTAGAAAGTTTAAGATTTCTTTCAGTGGTGACTTTTTTACAGTGCAATCAAACTATGTAAATGGCCATTCTAACTGTCATTTGGGCATCTGTTTCCAGTGGTACCACGGAAGTTAAAAAAATTTTATGTTGTCATAACCAAATCAGTAATGTTGAAATTTTGAACTCTGCATTCTTGTCAATTCATATCTGTTAAGAAAGTATATTTCGATGTTCATGAACCACTCTTTACTTTGATAATAATATTTTAAGTTCTGCATTTCTACGAGATGTTCTATCTATTAACATTAGATTTTTTCCAGCATGATAATAAGTTATGAAGTTGCAACTAATTTTGTTTTCAACCCTGTAAGTTGTGCACATTCATTGGTGCAGCTGCAGATGATGAAGCTATCCAAATCATGGCAACACCAGTTTCCATACATAAAGATGTTCATGGCAGAATGGGCATTTCATTAGCTGTTCCTCACGAGGATCAACACTTTGAAGCCACAATCGTCACTGAATCTGTTGTTGAAAATAAAAAAGCAAAATTTCAAAGTGGCGATGACGGTATCAGTCTTTTTTTTTGTAACTGTAGTCCTTTTTCTCTGTTATTTTTGAGTTGGCATAGATCAGTTCTCTATAATCACAATTATTTGATGAAAAGATCAATTGCACTATTATCAAACTTGGAAAGTTATTTTGTTTCATGCTTATTTCCATTTAGTAAGTTCCACGTTTCTTAATCATCTCGGTCTTAGAAATGTACTTATATGTCACATATTTTCCGTTGGATGACAGGTCAAGTCTATCCCACTGAAGTGTCTCAGCATATTGTCACCAAAACCAAATTTGAAGTCCATGCCGGAGAGTCATTGAAAATTGATGACATTCCTTCTGTAACAGGTGCTTCCATTGTACAAGGTAGGTCAGTTGACACATTACTTAGAATTTTAAAAAAATGTGCATATCAGAAAGAATGAAAGCATATAATTTCGTTCTTATTTTTCAAGTTTATTGTCACAAAAATATGATACAGGAAAGGACACCGTGATAACTATAGATGCACGGACAGTGGGTTCATCTCAAACTGGGCAAAATAATGTCTATCCAGAAGAAACAAGTGGATTGCATTCAGCACCTCAAGTTACAGCTGATGCCGAAGGAACTGAAGTGAGAAATGAGTTTGAAATTGAAGTGGTTAAAAGCATAGTATATGGTGGATTAGCCGAGTCAATTACTAGCTTAAGTGTTGTATCAGCGGCTGCTGGTGGTGGTGCTGCCACGTGTAAGTATGCTGTCAATTTTCTTAATTGGCAAATGGTAACATGCATTATTATCCTGGTTGCTGTTTTTGTAGCATTCGAGTTAGTTTGAACAATTGTCTTATGATTTGATATGGAAACATATATCATTATCTATGAATTATTGTTAAGATGTTAGAAACATAGTATTTGTCATCACCTTTGTAGTATTTGTCTCCCTCCACATATTCGAACCAACTAGAAGATCAATTGTACTGCTGAATGACAGTCCTCATTCTGCCACCTTTCTTTTAATATTTTCAACTTGTTTTTTTCTTTGACAACAGTGAAAATTTTAGCTCTGGGAATGGCGAATTTGATTGGGGGACTTTTCGTCATTTTTCACAATGTAAGCAATCTTACTTTTTCGACTCTGTTAAGTAACTATCCTGAGATATATCATATATCATCATTTATGAAACTTAATGATGTAGCATGTTATTTTAATTTAAATACTAAGATTACATCATTTTCTTCTTTTGGATACAATAATAAATCTCTCATGTGATCATATGCATAAACTTTACAGCTTTGGGAGCTAAGGAGCGAGTGCATAGAGCAAACCTTCAATAATCATGGTAGTCCAGGAATCGAGCAAAAAGATCGCTACAAAGAACTTCTTGGCCGAAAGGAAAATTTTGCACTTCATGCTATAGTTTCGATACTATCTTACGTCATCTTTGGTTTAGTGGCTCCTGTTACTTATGGTTTCTCATTCCGCAAGAGTGATAACAAAGAATTCAAGCTCATTGTGGTAGCAGCTTCCTCTCTTTTGTGCATTTCTGGATTAGCCGTCGGAAGAGCTTATGTTAAAAGACGCCCCAGGCCATACGTAAAATCAGTTGTGACCTATCTTATTATGGGATTTATGGTCTCGGGTGTTTCCTACGTTGCTGGGGTATTAGTCGAAAGAATCTTGGAGAAGTTGGGTCTGTTCCATTCGAGTTCGGGAGCTAATCTATTTCTCCCTCAGATGGAAACTGTACCATCATACTCAGGATGGACTTCCTATTGAGTAACTACACTACTACAGTACACAGGTGCTAAATGGCAAAGAAAATCTGGAAATTTTTGTGGTTTGCTTGGTTCTTCTTCATATCCGAATTTGTCATAGATTTTGTATGTCATGCCCTCTTTTTGGATTCAACTTGTAATGTTAGATGTGTTCAGAAGACGCTTATCTATCTGTATGTGAGAGCAGAGTTGTGTTGGGTTGAGGTTAATAAAGAAGAGTAGGTCTTATGTGAGAGATCTGTGCAACAAGTCGACTCACCTATATTTACAATGAAAAATAATATTTTTGGCATATTTCATGAGTCGAGTTGAATAAAAGCTTCATATCACAAAATTCATTCGCTAGACCGTATAAGAGGAATGTTTGTAAACAAAGATTTGCATTTTCCCAATAGAAGTAGTGCTTCTGCATGATTATCATTTATCAAGTAGTATTTAGCTCCATTTTTATGTTGCTTGTCCAAGAATCCATATATAGTTATTTCTTGGGGGAACTCGTTCTTCATGGAAAAAATTCACCTTTTATTTGTTTTCTTATAAATTTTTTTAATCGTCAACTTTTACTTTCTCTTTCTTTCATGCCAAAATTTCTTGTTCCTTTTCTTATAAATTTTTTTAATCGTCAACTTTTACTTTCTCATTCTTTCATGCCAAAATTTCTTGTTCCTCCATGCCTAATTTATCCTTTTCTCAAGATAATTATAATTATAATTATAATATTTCTACTCCCATTGTAATATACATAAACAATCAACAAAAATATTTATCTCAAATTGATTTTCATTTTTTTTTGTAACGTGGGAACCCGCAGACGCTACCATTTGGTGCGTTCTGGATAAATCCCCGGACTAACGCAATAGCCTGCAAACTACGCTAGTCAGGTGAACTACAATGAACAAATCCTGTGGTAACAGACTAGTTCAAGAATGGACAAATCTGTGGCGACAGACTAGTCCAAGAAAGTGTTGGCAGAAAAAATCGAATTTCTGATCTCTGATCAAAAGTTTACTTACTCTACCAATTTGAACACCGAGGGTTCAAATTTATTTTCATTGACTCTCCTAAGTTACATCTCAAACAATATTTTGGATAATGTAAACTTCAAGGGGCAATAAAAATATAGAATAAAATGAGGGGGTAAATGCAATTTATTTGAAGAGTCACCCCGGACCAACATGATTTGCAGTTGAGGCCAAGGCAGGTGGCTTCTTCTAACTTGAGCTCCAATTCTCGTGGCCATGGCTTCGAGCCTTCACCTGCAATGGCATCCTCTGCTGCCCACCAAGACTCGGAAATCCCATTTCATCAGAAACCCAGATAAGCATTTAATCTCTATCGGCCATGCGGCGAGCATACGGGCCTTCAGGCGGAGCGATTTCGACGGGTTCGCGAAGCGTGTGACCTCCGGCGAAGCCTTGAAGGACGCGTGGCGGAGGGCTAACGATGGTTTCGAGCTGTTACTCTTTGAGACAAAGAAAACGGCCGAGCGGATTGACCGGAGATACGCGGTTTCTCGGAGACTCTCAACCGTGGCGCAGGCTGCGGCCGATAAAGCTCTTGAGCTTGACCGCGAGTTGGAGATTACGCAGCGATGGAGGGGTTTTTCACTTAATTTTCGCACAAATTGGCCGAGGGTCTGTTTAATTTTCCAGTTCGATATGTCATATGCAACTTTTTGTTTAGCTCATGGGAAATCGATTTCTTGCTAATATAATCGTTTTTGTTGTGTGTGTTCGTACAGTACAGGAGACAGTTGAATGATTTTCTCGACACGCCATTAGGACGGGGTTTTGCTGTGAGTTATCTTTGAAACTTTTGTTTGGTGTAATTTCTTGTGTTGATTATTGTTGGTGAATGGCTTGTTCAATTATTGCCTCTCGTGTCAATTGCTAGGTTGTGGTTTCTACTTTCTGTGAAGTCTGTGATTTGGATGGTTCAATCACTTGGATAGTTGGGATTATTTAGTGAAAATGTGGCCTTTTAGTATGCAAGAGTTTGATTAAGTTATTTTTGTTGGTCTAAAGAAGTCGGATATATGTACATATCATATCAAAGTCATGCACATTCGGATGCGAAACAGTTTACCGGCTGTCTCATATTTTATGGATCATGGAAGCTAGTAAATGGTAGTTTGTGGCTATAACTTTCATCGTATTAAGAATTTTGCTCGCATTTTATCGCTAATGAAGTGTAGTGTTGTGTAGCTAGTTAATGGCATGAAGGTCCGAAATTTCTATCCCTTAGTTGCGTTTCAGAGAGGATTATTATCTCTATCTGCATTGTTATTTTTTGGTTCTGGTTATATGACAGAATCAACAACCTTGTTCTTGCTGTACATGGCTTATGTGCTGATTCACTTGAATTTTTGGTTGTCTTCTTCAGTATGTTATGGCAACTAGATATGTATAATCCTACTCTTGGATCTCAACGTTCTAATTGTAATTTTTTTTTATGTGCACAGACAATTTTCTTTGTATGGTTTGCTCTCTCGGGATGGCTCTTCCGTGTTTTAATATTTGCTACATGGGTACTCCCATTGGCCGGTCCTCTGCTAATCGGGGCTATGGCCAACAATCTTGTTATTAAGGTAAAACTGGTTGTTGAAGTCCTTTTAGTGATTTTCTCTGTGCTTTATTGGCCATCTGTATGGTCTTAGGCGACACCGAGGGATGTTGATTCAATACTCCTTTCATAGAATTGCTCAAAACTCTGGTTTTAGATGTGGTTTCCTTGGAAGTTCTAAACTACAGTGATTTTTTATTTTAATTTTGCTTCAGATCTTTCCGTCTCCCTGACTCCGATATTCCCTTCTTTGCAAGAAAATCAATGCATGTGTCCTGTGGTTAAGCTGTTTGCTATTTGAACATTTGATGTATGCTCGAATCATTATGCGGCTTGTGCATTGTGCTCAAGTTTTACTCACATTTCCATTGATATATTCGAGCAGGGAGAATGCCCATCCTGTAGGAAACAATTTATTGGATATAAGAGCCAAACAATTCAATGCGCGAGCTGTGGAAATATTGTCTGGCAACCACAAGGCGGCGGCTCTTCGAAAAGAGGCGGACGAGGTAGCACATCCTCCTCCAAGTCTCAACCAGATATCATCGATGTGGAATTCGAAGAGAAATGATTTAAGATTCCTAGGACATATTAGCACATAAGAAAATATAGCATTCCCCTTTTTTTTTAACCGCATGTTGTTTCGATATTTTGTATAATATTTTACTGGTATCATTCCATTCAACTTTGCACCTCACTAGTGTTTGTCAGATTAATCTATACATACAATATGAGTTCATCAAATGTTTTTAAGGTATTCTGCTGTTTGAAGTAAAAAAATCCTTGATCAAATCCCAAACCATGAAATTTTACAAAACTTTCAGGAGTTAAACTTCAACTGTATAGCATCTGTTGTTACTCTGTACAATCCACGAGATTTAGAGGCTGTCCTTGTGAAAGGGACTCGTAACAAGCGAGAGTAACAGTATACCAAATCGGACACGCCTTTATTAAATGGGGTGTCCGGCAATCGGTGGAAAAAAAGTAAGTTCTTTTTACGATAGGAAAAATCATGATCATGGTTGGGTGGAACTGGAGTGGGAGCCGAGCGGGGTACTAGTCATTGAAACACATGCGCTTGATGCGTATTTGCAACCGCCTCCAGAAACTATCATCCACCTTGGTTTCAGTCTTTAAAGGATCCTTGAATTTTGCCTTCTCGCCGAGTTCTTCAAACGAGTTCACGATATTCTGGAGCCTGGCAACAAATTCAATCAACAATGAAGTAAATGTCGAAAGTGACAAAGCACTGGCACTTTCATATGTTCTTATTTCTCGGTCATTCAGAAGACCGTCGCCAATGATTGAGAGACGTGAAGGCCACATAGTCTGATTCCTAAGCACATCTTCTCCAGAACCCCCTCCAGAGATGTTGATACTCACGTTCGGGTTCTGGGGATCGTAGGGGCGTAAAGCTGGATTTGATTTAAGATTTGTTGAGGAGTGGCTGAGGGAATTTATCACTGGTGCTTTGTTCTCATTATCTTTGAGTTCTTGAAGCTGCTCTGCATTCCCGGGTCGTTTTTCGTTTTCCCAGCCCTCTGCATTGACCAAAAGATAAGATTTCTGATCAATCATCATCTGAAGACTCTCCGCAGCGTCATGAACTTCCTGTAGCATCTCTCCTGGATTTAGTTTTTCCATCTTTTCTAGTTTTTCACCAAGCAGTTGCAACACTTTAGCTCCTTCTGCCCCAACTCTCTGTATCTCTTTCTTGAAGACCTGCCTCAGTTCAGATGATGCCTGAAAAAGCATGAAGTTCGAGCAATTAATTAAGACAAGAAGAAAAATCACTCTTTTTAGCATTTAATGCACAAGAATGCTGATAATGAATCTAAAACATTAATGCAAAGATTAAGAACATTGTACTAGAAATACCTGTATCTCCGAAAGTATACATCCATGCATGGCCATAACCATGAATGCGCAGTGTCTTAGAGCACCACTAACTTTAACATATTCACTCCAAGGATAATTGAACATTCTGTAACGACCATGTGGTGGTTCCCATACAGCAAAACCCAACTGCAGAACGAAATATTATTACAAAAGATGAACTTCTTGGCATACAAATTTTGCCTAGCATGATATACTGCAAAATTAGTATCACCAGAGACTCCTCTTGGCTGGTGGATTCTACAGCAGCTCTATATCCCTTGTACAGAGGATCATCAGAAGCCTGGTACAGAAGAATCTTGGATGGTATTCTAGTATATTCGACACACTGCAAATACATATTGATACAGCCTAAACAGAGGGGTCGATGAATCAGTTCAAAAATCTTCGCATACAAAGAGCAATCGATACTATTCAAATACAGCAAAAGCGAAGAGATCGTCACCTTCCAAAGAACTTGCAACTCCCTTGAAATTTTTTACAACCAATTTATGCAAGTCCTCCCCGGCCCAGATGGGATAAATGCAGGCATTTATGAGCAAACATACACCGGCCCCAACAGCAATGAGGAGCAATCTAGACACTGCTGTCGTAACAAAATGAGAAGTTCCCGACACCAGAACTATACAAAATGTCAGCAAGAACACTCGGAACCCATACTCGTACTGCTTCATAGCAGGGTGCTGCTTCAAATAACTAGCTAGAAATCCTATAACCAGAAACATACAAAACACAATCTCCATTCACATGTAATTTCAAGAAAAAAAGATCACAAGTTGAATCTAAATACACCAACACACACAAAAAGAAGAAGAAAAATTTCATACCAGCAATAAAAATGCTGACTACTATCACCACTTCTTGAAATTCTCCTGCCATCTCAGATAATTCAGCAATCCCCAGAGATAGTGCCCCAGCAGATAAGGTCCCCAATGCACGATTAAATCCTTTATTAAGTGTACCCCCTACAAATATATACCATAGATAGATTTCTTGTTACTAAAAATTCCAACTAACAGGGATATTCAAGGGAAAACACAACGTACCAATGCTGAATTCAAAGACCACAACCACAGTGAGGATAGCCCAGATGGAGTATTGGCTGATATAACTCAAGGGCTCCTTGAAAAAGATGAGCACGGATACGAGAGACAAAGCGGCGCCCATCTTCGCCGCGAAAACCACTTTCCGAGGATCGGAACGACCCATTTCATACGAACTGATCGCGGTCCCCTTGACATCATCCCACCACCCCGAAAATCTCTCCGCCGTGATTCGATAAATCCGATACAAACAACCCTCCCGGCGACTGTAAGAGACATCCAAACCATCGTCGGAATAATACTTCCTGGAAATCAATCTCTCTCTGCTCCTGTCTGCAAAACTCTGCCTCAACGATCCCAAATTCGCAGCCATTATGGGTAACCAAGTTTCATGGGATTAAGAATGTACGAGAAATAAGTTTCTCATGAGGATGCAGCGTAGTGTTTGATTAAATAATAAATAAATTATAATAAATAAACAGTTGCATCGAATCCTGAATGGATCATTTCATATGTACTAATTTAATTTATCCTGTGTTTTTTTAGACTGTCTGTCTATTTGAATTTTGATATTTGATAAGATTTAACTAACTAATTGATATTCGATTTTTGAATTTTATGGGATTTTATTTAATTTTATGTTTGGATTTTATGGGATTTTATTTTATAAAAATAATAAATTATTTTTAATAATAAATTTATATAATTTATTTGATAAAGTTTTAAATCTTCTTCAAGTATATATATATATATATATATATATATATATATATATATATATATATATATATATTATATATATATATATATATATATATATATATATATAAAATATCACTTATCTAAAATTTATGCTATCAAATTTCAAAATAGAATTCCACATGAATTTAAAATCTAATTTCAATTTTAATTTCAATTTCAATTCCAAATCCGATTTTTGTAAGCTGTTTTTTTTAAACATTCAAATATATTGTTACCTGTATGATATACATGACGGTTATTAAATAATAAAAAAAATTATATAGATCTATTTTTCTAGAATAAATCATGATCACATGTATCGTGGTGGTGAAGGCAGCATAGCATGTGTGTTTGTTAGGTCATGATATGATGTAAAATCATGGTACACAGTATTGTCAAATTATTGATGAATATTTGTTTTAAATGACGTTAAATCAAACAATAATAGTTGCTCTTAATGGGATGAAAAACTTTACAATAATAATTAAAACAAACAAAACACCATTAAGTATCACCTTCCCATATATTTCATTTCATTTATTAAAAATATTAAAAACTTCATGTATTATATGGATTATTCTATGCTACACCTGGAGTACTTCTCTCCCCATGATGTGATCAAATATCAACCATTGGATAATCAACACAAATGTCAATTTCCATAAAACTATAAGGGTCCCACGTGATCTAATGGTATTGAAATAGGGGAAGAAACACTCCCAATGTAACATAAACTAACCCGTATTTATATATATTCATTCATACAACTCCATGGCTAATTAATCGCCTTACGGTTGATGCACCAAAATTAATCGAATCTCAAAAAACATCACATGTTTAGTTATTTTAGGGCATTGTTACGTAAGTATAGATAACAAAATAAAGTTTTAGAATATTAAACCTAGTTTATAAATTATGAAGTCCCATAATAATAAATAAAGAACAAGTCTCTTATTAAATAAATTAACTCGACTCATATATACAAATAAAAAACAATTATTTTTTCATATATCGTTGAAATTTTTTCTCTAAATAAAATCCCATATTCGAGAACTAGAGGGGACAAATTCATTATCTAAGCAGCACCATAGCATGTACTTGAATGTCGCGTGTAGAATAGCGGAGTTAACAAGTTGGCATTTTTTAATCAAGTGGCATACACATTTCACGTTTTTGCTATCATTTCGCCACATATGATAAGTGTGACACATTTAATCTTTTTTCTTTTCTGTGTTTGAAACAATAACCACTCACATTACAAAAGTCTACCAATAATATCACATGCAATCCAACTATCTTCGTATTGGCTCTAACCACAAATAGTTGGCGCGATGCTCAGATAGAAAGTAAATCAGATAGAAATTTTGTAAGTATGTCCCCAAAATTTCAAGTTTCATTTCCAGAGATTCCTGCACTTTGTATGAATGGAAAATAAAAGGATAAAGGGAAAAATCAAATTCGGGGAATTAACTAAATAGAGCCTTGGACATGTAATAGAACAATATAAAGACAATGTCTTGGGAAAAAAACAATCAAGCGCTGACAGTCGGAACTAACAATTTGAACAAAATCCTGAAGTCTTTGGTTCAGACTCGAATAGAGAAACAAAACAGATCCCAGATACTGTGGTCACCGTAACTTACTATTTCTTCTCTTCTTTCTCTGCTTCGGCCGCTCTCTTCGCCCTAGCACCGACGTGACGTTCATTGGTTCGCTCCAGGCGCAGCTTGTTATATGCCTTGAATGATTTCATGTCTGCTGTCACTTTAACGAGCTCCACGGTTGGTTTTTCACTTGGAATCGGCAGGTATTGGCCTGCAACTTGTGTGGCTGTGGCCAACTCCTCGGGAGTAGAATCACCAGCCTGTGGGGGAGATAACCATGTTTGAGAGATCTGAGGTAACAGGCAATAATCATTAATGGTTTTCGAACATCATTATTATGATATACCTTAAATTTGCGAGTGCGTCTTGGGAAGACAACAAGCTTGGCCTTGTATGTCTTCAGCCTCTGAACATTAGTCTGAAAACCCTCCAAAGATCGATTTCGGCGACGATGATCCACAGCGATACCAATAGTAGGGGCAAACTTCTTCGGAATGCCAGCAGCCTGGTTGATACAAATCCAACAGAGATCAAATCATTAGTTTGGATTTGAAATGGTCACAAGATGAGTGACAACCGATAAACTGGTGTCATGAGGGACACAGTTGTAGGCTTGTAGCTGTACCAATAAATCAAGCTCAATTCACCAGAATGGAATATAATAACATGGACAAACTCATGTATAATTGTTGTTCAATCCATCTCAGTCAGATCAAATATACATTTTCTATTAACTAAAATAACATGAGAAGTTGAGAACCAAGCACTAATATGGATTTGCGACAGGAAAGCTACCTTAAGCTCCTCGAGAGAAAATCCTCTACCAGCCCTGACTTTCATGTTATACTTCAGTGTCTGTCCATGAACAATTGGGCGCAGGGGGCCGGCAATAGGCCTGGGGAAAATCTTCACAGCTTTCTTCTGCCTTGCTGAAAGAAGACGCATAAACAAGATTAAACCACACTGAAGAAGATGCAGAAAACAATATTAAACCCGTAGTTTAATCAGTAAAGCTTACTATTTGTAAGGCAGAAGAGGCACAAAATTTAAAAGTTCAAAACACATGCAGAATACGACATCGAGAAGTACTACAACATTGTCATCCTAGATTTCATTCCAAACCATTACAGGGTAGGGTGAAACGGCAACCTCATTTTTCCAAACAAAACAGTGGTAGGTAACATCAAGACAGATGGTTACCAATTCTTCTCCTGGTCTTGCGGGCAGGCTGGTTGAACCAGGTTCTAACATAGTTCTGCCAATGCTTCCTGAAATGCCCATTCGGAATGACGTTGTTGTGCTTCACCATTGTCTAGCTAAAACAAGTAAACATGGTAAATGTCAACTCTACCGATGTAGACACTTGGGATGTTAAACAAAAAACCATTCATGAGCTAAGCAGATCAGACTTTGCGAGAAAAGTTGGTGAATCCAAAAAATAGGTTGTCGACTTCATCTGCAGACTGGCTGAATGAACCCAACTGAAGACCAACCAAAAATTGATTTGAATACAAAATCCATAAACCTCGCACCCATTAAAAACTTTTCACGTTTTCTTGCACCCACGAAACACATAAACAACACATTCGGTAAAATGAAACCAGCAAAGAAAATCACCAAACATACAATGAAACAATCCCAATACCATAAAAAATAAAACTTTATCTTTAAGAAAGAAAAAAAAAACCTATAATCAAGCAAACCACACGCTGAATGTTGACAAAGAACCAATATTAAAAGGATTGATACATAAATCCGGGAACAAAAAATAGCAATCCTCGGTTACCAAACGACATTCCTAATCGCGCAAGTAATCAGAAGCAAGAAACAGAGAGTGGTTTCGACTTACTCGGGAAGGGGTGGCGGGTGAGGCAGTCCTTGAGTTCCAGCTGCTCTGATATTAGGGTTTGGAGATGATATGGTTTATGTATGCAGTTTTAGGAGTTGTTGGGCCGAAAACATTTCTTGGATCATTAAAGGCCCACTATTACATATGGGCCTCATGGAAGCCCACATTAATATGATCCCATCTGAACATGCCTGTATAATTTTAATTTTATTTTAACACATAAAACGAAGTAGTTTATTTAAATGTATGTGTATATATATATCTTTACTATCTAATCTTTACTATTTACGTTATGGTCAATTTAATTTTTAGACTAATTTACCCTTCTCTGAAAATTACAATTACATACAGTCAGTGACTCAATGCCCCGAATTTGAATTCAAAAGTCAAAACCAAGCCCACTACACCAATTGAATCCCACATTGTCCGCCTCTCAATCTCATTTTCAGATTCACTCCCTATTCTTCTCAACTGATTGTCGGGTAATTCTCTCAATTTTTCTCTACTAAAATATTTTCAAATTGCTCTTATTAGGATGTTCATCGGTCGGTTCGGTTTTAATTTGTCTATTTTCGATTCGGTTTTCCAATTTTCGGTTTATAAAAAATGTAATTCGAAGTCAAATCGTTCTACTTCGATTCGGTTTGGTTTTAATACTATAATGGACCGGTTTATACGGTTCGGTTTGGTCGGTTTGATCATTAATTTTACATAACACAATAAAGTTATAGTCATATAGTGAAGAAACAAAAAATAACAAATAATACAAGGACAAACATCGAACCACATTCTTATAATATTTTCAAAAAAATAACACAAATTTTGATACGGTTATTCCGATTTTGATACAATTATTAAAATTAATAATATAAATACATTGTAAAATATAATATATTTTTTTACATGTTTTTTTAATAAAAAATTTAAAAATAAAGTTTAAATAACTTAAAAAACAACAATCAACTAAAAATTACATAAAGAACAATCAACTAATCAACTATAAATTACATAAACAACAACAATGATTAAATAAACAACAATCAACAAAAAATTATTCAAAATGATTATTCATTCACTAAATATCATCTCATAACATATATAATATAAATAAAAATATAAATAAAATTATTGATTTAATTCAATTTCGGTTTTTTCGGTCGGTTCGGTTTTGACATATATAATCCAAAACCGAACCAAATTAACTTCGGTTTTAATATTTATATCTGAATTACAAAATACGATTTTTGGTTCGGTTCGATCTATGATTCTTCCGGTTTGAATTTCCGATTTTTTCGATTTTATCCGAAATATGAACACCCCTAGCTCTTATCCCAAAAATCACTTCCTCTCATGTCTTCTTTTCAATCGACCACCATGCAGTGTTATTAAAACCAAACCGGACCGGCCGGTTCGACCGGAAACCGGTCGCCGGTCCGGTCCGGTTCTCTCCTAAGAACCGAAAAACCGGTCCAACCGGTCAGAACCGGTCAAAACCGATCAAGAACCGGTTGGACCGATCAATAATCGGAAAACCGGTTGAACCGGTTGAACCGGTTTTCCGAATTTTTTTTATTTTTTTTTTTGAAAATTTAAATTTTTATTTTTAAAACTTTAAATTTAATTTTTTTATGTATATGCATTATTATTTAAAATTTTTACTTCATTAAAAAAATTTATTTTAATAGTTATTTGTTTTTTTAAAATTAAATATTTTATTATTTAAATAATTTATAACTATAATTGATATTTTGAATATATTAACATCTTTATTTAGCTTTCAAATTATGACAAATATATATTTTTTTGTCTATTTAAATATATTTTTGAGTTTTTAAAATTCAAAATATATTATTTATTATATTATATTATATAAACGGTTTTCCGGTTGGACCGTCCGGTTAAAACGGTCCGACCGGTCGGACCGTTTTTTTTAGGTAGACCGGTTCGATCACCCATTCGGTTATGAAAACACTACCACCTTGTATTAGGCAATGCTATCCATTTTTTCATTTCAAAATTTTGAGATTGATTTTATCATAAAAATACATGTAACGCGTGTGCCCTGTGACTAGGGCTGACAAATTTCTGAAAAATCCCGACCCTTTCCAATTTCCAACCCGTTCCCGTCCCGAATTTTTTTCGTCCCGAACTTTTCCCGAAAAATCCCGATCCGATCAATTTCGGGATCGGGATCGGGATATGCAACTCTATCCGACGGGGTTCCCGACCCAACCCGAATATATAAATAATATTTTTAATTAAAAAATAATTTTTTTATATAATTTTTGTTTTAATATTAATTTTTTATAATTATCTATCATATAATTATTTTTTATATTTATATTTATATTTTTTTATATTAACATTGCGTTATAAATTTTTATTTTTTTAATTATTATGAATAATTATATTTTCTATTGTATTAATCAAGTAATTGTTTTAGTTTATTTGTAATGTATTAAGAAGATGTTTTAGTTTTTTAATAGTTATATACAAAGAAATTTTAATTTATTTGTAATGTACTAAGAAATTGTTTGAACTTTTTCATAATTTTTGTTAAAAGAAATATTTTCATAGAATTTTTTTTAAAAAAAATATTGTTCGGGATTACCCTCTCCCGACCCGACGAGATCCCGAACATTCGGGTCCCGACACTTTTCGGATGCGGGATCGGGAAAATAATCTCAATTCCTATCGGGACGAAAATCGGGTAAGTGGGTTACGGGACGGGTCCCGACCCGATCCCACCCCTACATGTGACTAGTATATATTATTCATCCTTATATTTTAATTGTTTTATTTTAAAACAGAAACGGTATGACAGTACTTTTCTGTTAAAGTTGAGGTTTTGGTACAATTGATTATATTTTTATTTATTTTCTTTTTTTATTTAAACGGCTATCTATTTCATTACGGTTACTTTTTAATTATGAACACATCTATCAATATATCTAAATGACAATATGAATTCTTTTGAACTCTTCAAATCATTGGAACTAAACTTGACATACTAGTTTCTTAGCTTTTTAGTTTATTTTTATAGAATTATTGCTTTTATATAAAAATAAACGTAATAAAATTTAAAACATGAATTTAATATAAAATATTACGCTATGATAACAAAATTTCGTTTTGTTCGAAAATACTTCTTGCGGACACTCCCTATCAGAGATCTAATGACTTGTATCTTTTTTTAGAGACGAAATCTTCATGCAAAAAGATATGAGTCGTTAGATTACTCAGCACGGTAGAGCATCGAACTCACTCAAAATTTCATCACATAATTAATATAAATATCGGGAAAATTGCGTTTTTGGTCCTGTATGTTTGTCACTTTGCGATTTTAGTCCTTTATATTTTCAGATTTCAGTTTTAGTCCGCTATATTTATTTTTTTGGCAATTTTAGTCCTTTTTCGGCGTGGCGCTGACGTGGCACCAATTCAGTGCTGATGTGGAGCTGACGTGTACAGTGTCACGTAAGTATTTTTGAATAAAAAGGACCGAAATTGCCAAAAATCAAAACATGTAGGACTAAAACTGAAATATAAAAACATAAAAGACTAAAATCGCAAAGTGACAAATATATAAGACGAAATTTTCAATTTTCCCTATAAATATCTATTGATATTTGTTGCACTTTTATCTTATAATTATTATAATAATAATAATAATATCACAAGGGAAGATGCTAGCTTGAGTCAGCGGATGCTATTCTATTGGGGATGCTGACTGCTGACACTGTATCGGGGGATGAGTGATGGAAATCTTGTCGGCATCGGACAGGACCAAGAAATGGTTCCCTTTGATCCGAACAACCATACCTCTGCCCGCGTAAAAGCATGAGCATGCTGCTTCCCGAACCACACCCAATCTCAGTTTTTCATAATTGTTACCACGATTTCCCCTTCCCTTTCAATTCCCACAGAAAGCCATCCAACACCATTGCTCTAATTCCTCGAAACCATGCGCGACAAATTTTTCCCAAGTCAATTTGCTCTTCTTCAAATGCGATTTCTCACCACCCCCTCAGTTCGCATGGTGATGGGCAGGAGCTTTCTTGCGATTTATGTAACGATACAATCTGCGTCATGTGCCAAGAAGGGGACGTAGACGACGCCATGGCATTGCTATCTCAAATGGAGGCCATAGGGTTTCGCCCCAATTCTTCGGCTTACGGCTTTTTGATAACTTCTCTCGGGAGTGTTGGAAGGACTTTAGAGGCTGATATTATTTTCCAAGAAATGACTTTCTCGGGGTG
This sequence comes from Henckelia pumila, assembly GCF_033568475.1. Lineage (NCBI taxonomy): Eukaryota > Viridiplantae > Streptophyta > Magnoliopsida > Lamiales > Gesneriaceae > Henckelia > Henckelia pumila. The sequence continues at coordinate 105,455,868 of NC_133121.1, forward strand.
CAGACCAGGAGTGAGGCTGTGCAACGCTTTGCTCTCGATTTGTTTGAGGAAAGGCCTCTTAAAGATAGCGGATAAGGTTTTGATTGCTATGAGTGACATGGGTTTGCAAAGGAATCGAAAAACCTTTGAAATTCTTATTGACTATCACGTAAGTGCAGGGCGGCTGAGTGATACTTGGCTACTAATAGCTGAGATGAAGAGAAAGGGATATCATCCTAATTCGTTTGTGTATAGCAAGATTATCGAACTTTATAGGGATAATGGGATGTGGAAGAAAGCTATGGGGATTTTGGTGGAGATACAAGCAATGGGAATGGTGTTGGATAGAAGAATATACAATAGTGTAATCGATACTTTTGGGAAGTACGGTGAATTAGGAGAAGCTTTGGAAGTCTTTGAGAAAATGCGACAAGAACATATTAAACCAGATATCATAACGTGGAATTCGTTGATAAGGTGGCATTGCAAATTTGGGGATCTATCAAGTGCCCTGGATTTTCTCCATCAGATGCAGGAACAAGGGATGTATCCCGATCCAAAGATATTTATTATTATTATCTCTCGCTTAGGGGAGCAGGGGAAGTGGGACGATGTAAGAAATATTTTTGAGGATATGAGAGGCAGAGGACATCAAAGGAGTGGTGCCATTTATGCTGTTTTGGTTGATATTTATGGGCAGTATGGGATGTTTCAAAATGTTGAGGGGTGCATAAATGCTCTGAAATTGGAAGGTGTTCAACTATCGTCGAGCATATTTTGTGTTTTGGCAAATGCTTATGCTCAGCAGGTTGTATTTCTTCTGCAAAGTCAGGTTGCCTATCCGGCACCCACGGTCTATTAGTCACCAGTTCATTTATTTAAGCATGTCACCATGTATTCATAAATTCCTCCATAGCTTGCAAAGTTAGGGTGTCTATTCGTAATTTATTTGCCACCGGTTCATCTGTTTAGGTATGTCACCATTTATTCGTATATCTTAATACTGATTATACTAACTTGTATGTGGTCATAATATTGAGTGCCTTTGGTGTGCTTTTAATTTCAAAGAACAAAATGCACAAGGAATCAGTAGTATTCTTGAATGGATCCTGAAGTCATGCGAGTCAAGTACAATTAGGCTGGAGAATAATTCAGCTTAGCTATTTGAATTATGAAGATGCTAGCTTGTCTTACTATCTATTCCCTTAAATACAGGGATTCTGTGAGCAAACAGTGAAAGTTCTGCAGCTGATGGAAGCTGAGGGAATGGAACCAAACCTAATAATGCTGAATGTGTTGATTAATGCTTTTGCTATTGCTGGACGACATATGGAAGCGCAATCAGTCTACCTCTACATTAGAGAGAGTGTAAGAGAGAGCTCAGTGACTTGTTTTGTCTCTGATATTGTATAAGCAATTTATTAGTCAACTAGCTAATTTTTACGCAGGGCATCAGTCCAGATGTAGTTACCTATTGTACACTTATGAAGGCGTTTCTGAGGGCTAAGAAGTTTGATCAGGTTTGTGATATCTGTCTGAAACTGAGAGTCATTGATCATGCAATTTGTCATAGTCGCGAGCTTGTGCATATTTATACTATGTATTTCCTAAGCCACTATGAATGAGTAGGAGTAGCACTATTGTTTTTAAGGTTGATGGCTATTACACCCGTCTGATTTATGTGATTTGATTTGATTTGCATGTATAATTTGTGTTCCTTGTGCTACCTGTGTACCAGACTCATCCTGCTTTTATCAGCTATAATTATCGTGACACACAATGAAGCTAGTTCATTTAAGTAACCGACTTTTCTGATGTCGCCGATAGACCACTATGAAGACAGTTTATTATGTATCAGTATCATGGCGCAGCTTAAATGAGTTAGAGCTTTTATTACAAGACTTTGGCACTTGGATGTGGATTAATTATGTTGCATGATTGAGTCTGATGAAAGGAAAATGGGGATTGGTTGGTCAAAAGTTTAATTTTTCCTTCATGTGATTTGGTAAGAACCAAGAAGCTGTGATGGGTTTACTAGAGCTTTAAAGAAAGTGTTTTCTTTGTTGGTCTTTCAGGTTCCGAAGATATATAGTGAAATGGAATCATCAGGATGCTCACCGGATAGACAAGCCAGAGAATTACTGAGTTCTGCGTTGTTGGTTCTTGATCGAAAGCATGGTTAATCAGCTGAACAAGGCACAGGGCATCATTATGCTACTATATGATGCGGGGTGCTCCATTTTCCTGGTCCTTAGGTAGTGTTTTGGAGAACTTCTAGGAAGCACTTCATAGCTTTTTTTCCACAAAAATTTGAAATTTTGTGAAAGAAAAGCTGAAAAGTGCTTCGTAGAAGCTCTACCAAACACTACCTAGTATAACTGACTTCATATAGTGTCTTTCCGTTTGCAGCCCCTTGGTTTTCGACCTTTCGTGATAACTGTATTTACTGTATAAATGTTGTCATCGTGACGATCCACACTTGAGTATAAATACGAAATTAGCTAATCTGATTGACCAGATAAAGAGTCCAATTCAGCTCATTTGATCGAAAGATTTTGTTTCCCTCGTGTTGCTTTTGATTCATTTCTGATTGGTGCTTGCCTGTTCTTTCTTCTATCTATGATATATTTTCGCAATGGCTGCTATTCAATATTCAGAGTTAGGCCGTCCACCTAAATTTCTAGAACTGATAATTACGGATGAATGGAACCCAGCGGCTTATTTTATGTTAGTTGCCTTATTGTTTCTTTCATTGATTATTTGTACTAATTATTAATTATTAATGAATAATACAGGCACAAATTCATATCACTTAATCAATTTAATCCCCAGCTGCGTGATATTATTAAAAAAAAAAATGGGGACCAACAAAAAGACCCTTTCCAGAACCTTGCCTTTAAGGCCTTATCGGATTGGACGATACAGACACTTTCATCTCATTTTATATAGAGATAGATAATACGTAAATGGCGTGCGTTGCATCTTTATCTTTATCCATTCCGATGCAAGCATCTTGGGTAGTTGTACTTGTGAACTTGTTATGATTTAACCACATAGGAATTGAAGTCCGAGAAGATGTCGATTTTATGAATATTTAATAATATCTCATGGAAAGTGGGGAAAGAACGATTTTTAAGCCCATTAAATGGGTTGGAAAGTGAACAGATTTTTCATCCACAAATGACAAAAGGCCACTCCATATCCACCCCCTATTACATGCTCAAATAGTGAAACGCAGTTGATATTATGCTACTAAAATCTTTGTACATATCGAGAGAGTAGTAGGGTAAAAACTTAACACGCGCGCAAATACTTATTAGGCTTGGGTGGAATGATACTTCTTTCACTGAGTCAAGGGTGGTGTGGCTTGTCCAAGTCCTCCATAGGACGGAAGAAGGCCTTCTGCTCCAGCACCGAATCAGAGACGCCATTTGAACCACCATCTTCATCTGCGGTTGGTCCATCTTTTGCAGGGCCAAATACCCCGGTCTTAGGGTGAGGAGCCCAATATTGTTGAGTTTGAGGCGGGATCACGTTGTCTGGAACCACAGCAGAAACAGCATGATCCTCGTCTGGGTTCTTGTCGTAGGTTGAAACGTGCACACCTCTCCTAGATCATCGTTAATGAGATAATTCAGTATATACTACAATACTTGCATGAGACTGGAAGAAATGAGAATTGAACGTTTATATGATAAGTGTTAATAAACCAGGATGAACTGGATTTAGTTCATTTCCTACTACAGTACAGGGTACTGATAAAAAGTGAGCGCCACTATGCAACATGCGTCACTTAATTCCCACCATATAAAGCATACTTTGTGTGCGTGATTAAAAGACAAGTAGTCGAGTAGCATACGTACATATTAGAGGTAGGTGGTCTGGTTGTGACATGAAGATGGGATGTAATAAGAGTGGAACCAAATCACATCTCAACCCAAAAATAGACTGACTAACAACCAAACTTTATCAAATTACTCGAACCAAAGGGAAGTAAAAAATCCATGTTCACTACAAAAAAATTACTTTTTTATCTTAGTTCACTAACTTACCAAACATGTGTGTCAAATATCCGAAAGATTCATATATTTTCAACTCCTGTGAATTAGATGAATCATATCATATCATAATAAAGGCACCCATAATCAACCCACTAAATAATAGATATCCATTTCCTTGCTGTGGAGGTCCACACCCCACATGTTTCAGCTATAAATAACACACAATGTCCCCATCCTTTATCCTTTCGTCCTATCCCTGATATCTACCTTATCAACATTGCAATCAAGATACCGTAAACGTATCACATGATATAAAAACAAACCAATTCTCTAATCGATTAACTAAGCATCTTATTTGAATCCATTTATATATAATGTATATTTTGAATCCAAGCCCATTTATATTTGTACTTAATCTAAAGCAGCTACAATTTCTTGAAAATATATTAAAATTTAGTCGAATAAAGCGTGGGGGGACCAGAACCACATGTTTATTATTATATGAAGGGAAAAAGTCAATGGCGAATTTGGATACACCATAGTTCAAGTAAGCAGAGAAGACCATCCTATTGTCATACCATTTACTTTAATCTGATAAGTTGTTAAGATATCGATACTGCAGAGAATCTCCGTCAGCAAAACCGCAAATTTTGGGTCAGAAATCAAAACAAGTGAAATAAAAATCCAATTAAGAACTGGTAGCAGCACATGCAAATTCCATTACCGACTGAAATTAGCTATATCTCCAGACTCCAGGACCAATTTCAACAGAAGTATACAAGAATTAGCGCACGGATAAGGCCTAGTTGAGCGCAAGATCAAGTGACTCTCCACAGCCGTACAGATCATTGAAAAACGGAACAAACAATCTGACTGATCTAAGCTCTTCAATCTCGAAAACCGGATAAAAAAAATGAAACAGAACTCCAAATAATTTTGAAAAAATACTCCGATCACCGCGAAACCCAGCCAAAAAAAAGGGTAACGTCCGGTCAGCAACACATCCAATCCCCAAAAGTAACATACATTCAAGGAAAACAACACAGTATCCAAAAAAACAGCTACAGAACTAACAACACAACAACCACGCGCAGATTAAGAAGCAAAAAAAAAAAAAAAACAAAACAAAAAACACACAAACTGACCTGATCACGGTAGAATCACGGGAACGGACCCGGCTGACGAATTGCTTACTGAAGCTCGCCAATCCTCGGCTCTGTAAATTAGCAGCCATACAATTAAACACTCTTTTGAGAACTGGTGAATTCGAGAGAGAGAGAGAGAGAGAGAGGAAAGGGGTTTGACTGATGGATGAGGATTATGAAAAGTGTGTGTGTGTGTGTTCCCCTCCCCCCCTTCCTTCTTCATATACAACTTGTGTCTCTCTCTCTCTTTCTTCATTCCCCTGCTCGCACCTACCCCGTACACTACGGAAAGACCAAGCGCCGTCAGATTTCCGTACTGTAACAGTCATTCTTAACGGATTCCGTTAACGGGTATCTATAGACAGTTAAAAATTTGACATTACTACATGTTCTTGGTAAATATCTTCTTTCACGTGTATTTGTCGATAAATACTTGTAAAAAATGCACACGTGTTATATGTGTAAAAGAAATTTTTTTTTATACATATATTTTTTAATGCAAATCATGGAGTTAATGTGAAGTTTTCAGTGGAATAGTGGATAGAAAAAAATAATTATGAAAAAAAAGAGTAAAACGAAAAGAAAAGATTGGTGTCCTCATATAGTTAGTTTTTATAAATCTCTCATGTATTATATAGTAGAGATATTAGAGATATATATATATATTTTTTGTGTATCCCAACAAATATAAACTGGTGGAAAAAAGCAAGGTGAAAAATGATTTAATTGATTTCAAATGTGTAGTATGTTTTTTTATTGTGATTGTTGGAGCATGAAGCATGTGGTTTTTATCAAAGCCAAAGATAGTATATAATATTGAATTATTAGAGATAACCATCTTAAGTTGGAAAATAATCAATTTGTGGGCCATGGCTCACCTTATATGATAATGATAATAACATAGATTTGTATTTAGATTTGACTATGTTATTTGAGTATACATTCCCGTTCTGGGAACGGCGATAAGTGCAGGCGACATAGAGATATTTTAACTTTTTTTTTTTTCTTGTTATTTGATAATATAATATATTGTAGAGCATATGCTAACAAGCAGGAAGAATATTCCTAAAAGATTGGGCTAAGAAAATAAGATGATAATAATGCCAACATTTTCAACAAACGATGAACCCAAGAAGTGGGTGAGGTGAGGAATGGGGACTTGGCTCTATGTATTATTTATAAAGTCAAAAAATCTTTACATAATTACATTATCATGAAGTTTCCACTACTTAATAAAAATAACTTAATACAAGTTTTATCACTATATTTGTCACGAAGAGTGACTGGTCATGCCTCCAAGATATATAGGAATTATAATACTTCCTACAAAATTAATTTTTTTTTAAAAAAATGGAAAATCAGTTCAATTACAATTTACAGCTTCAGTCACGCCTAAATTTTACCAAATGAATCATTTATCATCTGATGCGGTTCAAGTGTGCAAATGGCTCCACATTTGCCTTCGGTGCAGGCTTACTCAACACTTCGGGTGTCCCGAAAACGTTCCAAAATCTAAGAGTTTCATCGCCTGCTGCAGATGCCACCGTGCAACCATCCGGACTCTGCATCCCATAGAACAATGGTTAATACTCTATGTTTTTATTAAGAAAATAAGTCAAGATACATTTAGTTGAATCAGCATTTACCTGTGCCATGAAGAGAACTCTAGATGTATGGCCAGTGAGCTCTGTTATCTTCATCATGGAAGGGTATTTCCAGAGAGTGAGCTGATTTTGAGTGAAACCATGAGAACTAAGCAACTCCCTCTCATTCTTGTTCCACAGAAGAGCGCAAACTTGTGAACCTGTGTCCACGGAGTTCAAGCAAGCGCCGGTGTGAGTGTTCCAGAACTTTATGCACCTGTCACCTCCACCTCCACCAGTGGCCAACAAGTTCCCTTGAAAAGGACACCATGCGAGGGCTTTTACGGCGGCCGTATGCTCCTCCAGCCTGTGCAGCCACTGAGTTGGAGCATTTGATGAAGCAACGGACCTGTCCCATATGTGCAGGAGATTATCGTTTCCACCACTGGCCAACTGCTGACCAGAGGCTGACCATTTAAGACCACAAACTTCTTGATGATGTCCTCTGTAAGTTTCAACTATGTGTCCGCGCACTCTGACATCATTGTTAATGATCTGTCCATCCATTCCCCCAGTGGTTAAAATGTGATTGTTCCAGTCCAAAGCGCCAACTCGTGATCCATGGCCTCCTTTTAATGTTCTTAGCTGCAGGATCAAGTATGTAATAATGAATATTGATTGGTAAATCAAAAGAAACGTGAAGAAATAAATGCCAACCAACAAAATGTAAATTGTAAAAGGCACTGCTTACAAGTCTGTTAGCCGTGGAATCCCAAAGCTGAACTTCAGAGTTATTCAGACCAACAGCAATATGCCTTCCATCAGGAGCCCACTTGACACTGGTAACTGGACCAGTTTCTTCATCTACGGTTACAAGTTCTGAGGTGTTTCCATCAGAGGCATCCCACAGATATACAGTGCTTCCAAGAGCAATAGAAAGAACATTGGAACTTCCCCAATCCAACAAATTCAAGTAGTAATCATCCACAAGATCGGGTGCATCTAATGTCCTCTCGGAAGTCTGCATCAAGACCCGATAAGAGCGGTAAATTAGAAGCCCCTATGTAATACTAGAACACAAAGAAGAGCAAAGAAGAAAAGACAAAACCAACCTGGGGTATGTGGCGGCGGGGTTTGGCAGGTTTGGCTTGGTGAGCAGTCGATGAAAACTCGTTTGGAATGGCCTCCACGGGTGTTGGAGGTTTGTTCTTAAAAGCCAATATCCGTGTCCTGTTCATGTTGAATGTTTCTGCAAGATGCTTCCTGTACGCCTCCCTGGATGGAGAAGAGCTAACAGCTGGATTTTCCTTACCTTTCCTTCCTTCTGTAAGCATGAAATGTGCATAATCGAAATCCATTGCTGATCTATTAGGTATGAAGCGATCCAACTGTTGCAGCAAAAACATATATTCAGTTACGAAGTTGCACAAACAGTTTCTCTCTCGAAACTAGAATACACACATACATCACTAGAAAAAGTGCTTCCCTACCACCACCTACACACATTGTATGATAGAGATATAAGTTGAGAATCTACCAGAACACTTAAGAACCCTAAGTTAATACACCATCAACAAAGAAAACCCAAACCCAAATTGTTTAATTACTAATTCCATACATTGGCAGGTATTGCACCCAAATACTTTCCAAAAATCAAGATTTGCATAATCAATACACTAAAAATGAAATATTTTTTACGTCAACAGTAAGGCGGGCTTAATCTGTAATTCGTGCAAACATACAAAACCATTTCAAGACTTTTGCAAACACCTAAATTTCACATGCATTAGATGATAGATACAAGTAATCCATCTAATAAGAATAACGAGAAATACAGGGAAAACAACAATTACATACGTTTTCCTTTGAATTTCTTTTTTGTAGAAGCTGTTCTTGGAGCGGGTATCGGGATTGAGTCTTGTTCGATGACGCCGAAGAGTTAATCATTCCTGCATCCATCACTATGGGACAAACAACAAAACAGGCAGGAAAATAGCACAGAAACAGAAATACAGATCGAGGTGTACGGGGTACTTTGTGCGAGTGTGTGAGAGTTTGTGTAATATCTTCAGAAAGCAAGAAATCAAACACCTGCCAAAAAACAATACAAAACAAACTACGAGGAAAAAAGAATCCTGCAAAAAGATTAGTTAGACAAATTTCAACAGAAAATTTGAATTAAACAAGCAATTAAAAGAAGCCCAGTGATCGCGAGACAGAGAGATCGTTGAACGTGATGGCCCGAGCCAAGCGCCGACCCTCGGTAATTCGATTGATAGCGCAACAGAGAGATTGTGAAACGATTGATTGATTGGTACTCTAGAATGAGAAGCACGGCGGGGTTTATATACAAATAAATTTTGTGAATTAGGGTTTGCTGTTGCGAAGTTCGCAGTTTCTTTTGCGTTTTTTAGGAAAGAGAGAGAATAGTAACGGCTATATTGCAAAGAAAGCCGTTGATATATCGTCTGACAAAATTACCCCGTCCAGCTCTGCAGATTCGTTGTTAATTTCGGGGTAACTTGGTAAAGTATTCCTGCTAGGATCAGGTTGGGGCTATGGGCTGTTTTGGAAGTTACGGTACCGGGGCTAGTGTTCGTGATACCCAAATTCCAGGGCCCATTTACGTATAGTAATTATAAGTTAATATTTTAATTATTTCATGTCACGAATTATGAGACATAAATACTAGAGGAATTAAAATAATTATATTACATTATAACATCCTTTGAAAATTTATATTATATCTCATAAAAAATTTATATTATAATTCAATTATTTTTATATTAGAGTAATTAACATAATTATATTTTAAGTAGGAATTAGTGTTAATTATGAATATTAATTAATAAAAGAAAAAAAAATAGCGGCAACTATACAATAATGTGGGCGTAATTGCACCTGAAAATTGTCTCATCATTATTTCAAAAATCACAATTTTCTATATTTTACATGCAACTACATGTTTGCATAGACTCGTGTTATAATTCGAAGTTTTTTTTTTTTTTGAACACGAGGTCTTACTTTTTAACATAAATTCAATACTGTGCTAATTTTAATTTAATAGCGTTTGGGAATCATAAAACATCATAAAAAAGACAAGAAGGTTGCTAGATTATCGAAACGGTGATATAAGTAATTTGATGATAACAAACTATTTTTAGTATTACTAGTATATTTTGTGTCGTGTTTGCAAATGTTTAGAAAAAAATTGATATGAAATTTTATTTGCAGAGTTTTCATTTAGTCTTCGTATTCCTCGAATGAATCTCTAAGTTGTTGAAAAGGTTGTCCAAAATCGGTGTATAAAGCATATCCAACAAAACTTACAAGTAAACTAGATACAAAGATGATGACTAGGGTTGCTTACAATTATATAATTTCAAGACCCCGACAGATCTATCGTAAGATCGTATTTTTTACAATGAATTGATATGTAAAGTCAATAGATCTCGATGAATACAATTTATGACCACAAAAATTTTTGAGAACAGTTATCAATTGGAGGGTGGTTTGGAAACTGAAAGAGCTAGCTAAGATCAGAAACTTCATTTGGAGAATTATTTCTTCTTGTTTGCCGACTTTGAAAGCGTTGCAGCATCGTAGGGTGGCGGTGGCTGAGTGGTGTCCGCTCTATCATAATGAACCAGATGACGATTTTCATGCTTTGTTGTCGTGTCCTTTTGCAAGAAATGTCTGGTGCATATCTCCAAGATAGCAATCTTTCTTCTTTGATGTCCATCACAGCTTGGTGGAACAATTTAGTTAACAATTGTGAGCATAATGAGATTGGTTTAGATGCAACTATTTTGTGAAATGTTTGGCAAAACAGAAATGACGTGGTTTGGAATGGGAGGTGAAGTTAGCTTCTGTAATTTTCCAATCAGCTTCGATTCTCCACTCTCATTGGTTAATGGCTAAGCAGGTTGGTGCTCGAACCCTTATTTCCCCTACACATATTGGGTCCCGAACTTGGATAATGCCTCTAGATAATATTCTGAAGTGTAATGTTGATGCTGCTGTGATTGATAGATTTCCTCATATTGGTTATGGTTGTGTTCTTCGTGATTCGAATGGCATAGTAATAGCTGCTACACATGGTATTTTGCAGGGAAATTTCAACTCCACGGTGAATGAAGCCTTGAGTATCCGAGAAGCTCTTGGTTGGCTTAAAAGCTTAGACTATTCGCATATCATTGTTGAATCTGACGCACTGCTAATCATGGAAGCGTTGAACAAGTAGGAGCCTGATTCTTCAAGTTTAAGCTTAATAGTACGTAGAAGATTGTAAAATCCTAGCTAGGGATTTCTCATCTTGTCATTTTGTTTTTGTGTTTAGATCAGCGAACCATGCTGCTCATGTTTTGGCTAGGGAAGCAGTTTCAATGTCTGGTATATTAGGAAGGGTTACATTACACTCTCTCCTACTTTGATTTCTTTTGTAATTTTGTCTGATTTGGTTTAATGTTATTCAGTGGTTTTTTCGAAAAAAAAAGATCTAAAACTCCGCTGAGTTCCGAGCCGTTGTTGAGAAAACTAATTTTTATTTTTTTTAAATTGAGGGAGAAAATTGTTACAATTAGGTTTTGAAGTCAAGATCTCGTCCCGAAATTAGAATCTTGATTTTAACTGAGCTACAAGTCATCGACTTGAGTTTGCTAGTTTCATCGAACTTTTATTTCACCTTTAAATTATAATTGAATTTTGAACTAATAAAAAATATTTCGATGCATAAGATCTACATAAATGATCAATTATTTAAAAGGATTTTATTTTTTTGAAATTTAAAGGATTTTTACTATACTTATTTACAATTTACATGTGTAATTTGTACTATCAAATTTACGTCATGTATAAAATCTAGTTATATCAAATCAAAAAAAAAATAAAATCTATTTACATGAATCTAACATCTTGCCCAAGCGCAATATTCTCGAACTGTGCTGAAAAAGGAGTCATTGTCTAATTCTACTGTCTACGAAGAGTCCCTCGTTCTCTCTCATTTCCCGTTGGATTCGAAGTTCAATTCCCTGAAATCTTCTATATCATCGGTGAGTTTTTCTCTTTTTCGGTTCAGATCTTGTGATTAATGGTCTGTTAATCTAGGGTTTTCAATGATTCTGGATCTGTAAACGATGCAATGGCTGCTTCGAGCGAGCCAAACTCTTGAACTTGGGAAAGAAGATGGCAGACGAGAGAGAAAGAGAGGGAGGAAATTCTATCAGATTCAAGAAGAGTGATTACTGTCATTCTCTTTTTATATCACTCCCCTCGTGTGTGACTGATTTCCTTCCTGCTGCTCCACCTACTAAAATATACACTTATTTATTTATGCCAAATGAATTACATAATCTGCCAATTTATTTGGAAAACTCCTTGTGCGTTTATTCCCTACTTCATGTCTTCAGCTGTGTTATGTGCCCGTGCCCATGAACAATTTGAATAAGTTGTTTTCTTGATTCACTTGTTGTCGGTTGATGACTGATTATAATCGAACGAATGCATCGTGCAGATAGAGGTGTTGTAAATGGAGGTGGCCGCAAATGAGAACCCAGAAAACTTGGCCATTTCAGCCGGGCCTGACCCCGAACAGAATTGCGACCATTCTGTCTCCGACTTGTCGAATCATGTGTAAAAGTTTTAGTTTTCCCTATTGAAGTTCTGCTTTTTTAAGTATTTTTTTGTTCTTGTGTTTAATTCCTTGGGATGTGAGATAACAGAGGCATAGAATCACATCAATTTTCGGATGAAGAAGTAAGATGCGCATTAGAAACAAGTGCATCCACTGGGAGATTTTGGTACGCTTTTCTGTTCTCCAAGTGCGCCTTCCTAGATTTACCTTTCATGTCATAAACTCTTAATCTATTTGTTTGTTGGTCTGTAAGATTAATAAATATTAATGGAGAGACAAATCCTACGCTTATTTTCCATTTTATTGCTGCTGAAAAACGTCATCAAATATTTTCTTATTAATTTTCATCCCTAGGTGGTTGTCTAAGAATCATATTAAGGAGTAAGGTGTATCATGATTATATTCAATAAACTTTACTTCACGAGCTGTTTACATCCATGCTTAGTGGTAGTGTGTTCTATCCTATCATGCGTGGATACTCCAAAACTAATTATATGCATGTTGGGTTCTTCTCAGATACGGATATGGATGAGGATACAGGGGACTGGTATTACTGGTATAGGAGTACCTGAAAGTTAAATTAAAAATAAAATAAAATAGGGATACTATATTCGACAGGGTCAGCAAGTATATCATGACCTTTTTGAGTACGGCAGGTGCATTTTGTTATTTTTTAGGATACAGCATGGACTTTTTTCGCAATTTTTAAAACAATGTAGGATTTTTGGTGAGTAATTAAAAATTAGAAAAATGATAAAAGATAATTTGGAATTATTGAGGTGGTCTTTATAATATGGTATGCATTAAATTTCCGTGTTTATTAGAATGGTTTTTGTAGTATATTTAAATTATCATTTATCGTTGTCGCAGATTTTGTTTATTTATTAGTCATCGGTGCATGATATATATTCATTATTATTTCTAGCATTTGAGTATTTCCGGCGGGATCAAATAATAAAGAATTATAGCATCAATTTTAATGTAGTCCTTATTAACTATATACTCTAGAACTCTAAAACTACGTGAATATTTATTTTTAAAAATTATTTATAAACAACTATGAACCCTGAGCATTTCTATATTTGGTAGCTATAACACAACCAGGAAGTCGGATCTACCTCTTTACTTATATACATGTTAGTTGTATTGCTTTCGAGGAATTTGTTCCAAATATTCGAATTTATTACGGACTAATTACCATTCTATATTTTCCATCTCAGGCAAGATTGGAAAAAGTTAAAGAATATTCTATCTTACTATCTCAAAAAGGTATTGGGAGATATGACAAGTTGTCAACAGCGAGTTACTTCAATTTTGTATTTTATTTGTTATATTTGACCTTCCATATCCACGACTGTGGTCAGATACTGATTTTGTTCCTCCTGCTGGTTTGATAAGATTTTTCTGTGACCAAAATACCCATTGTTAAATATTGACAGTTCTTTTTTGTTTTTCCTTTAAGATCCTTTCAGAGTATCCGGAGGCAAAGATGACTATAGACCAACAGTTTACCACATTAGGAGAAACCTTCCAGGCATTGGTGAAAAGGTTGGACGATGGTACTTCCCAGTGGCGCAACTTCTTTATTTTATTTATTGTGATATGATGTCGGGTCTGAGTAATCCATTGCCTTTGCCCCGAATACACTACTAAGCAACAACACTTGGCGTAATATGCATGCTATGCAACTCTGTGTTCGCCCTTTTTATTCTCTATATACGTGCTCTTTAATTCTATCTTCGCTGAAAGGGCTGGAGACCAAATTTATTTGTTATTTATTGTTGCATGATGTTGAAGTAAGTGGTATATGCATATTTATGGGTGAGGAAAAAATCCAGAGCTACTACTCTTGCATGAGCCAAGATTCAAGATCGCCAGCATTAGACATCCTTAATTTTCTAATCGGGTCTGAAAAGTTGTGTTCTGAGTCGATGCTCACTAAACTGTTTGAAGAAATATTTCTTGAGTAGATTTAGGATGCTAATATCGAGGCAGAATTTACCTATTGTTTCATTCTGGGTTGTGCAGCTCTTCGAAGCTTTGATGAAGGTCCTCCATTTACTTTGCAAAGGCTCTGTGAGGTGACCTTGTCAATGACATCTTTACCAGTATTTTTTTCCTGGAAGCTTCTGTTATTTTCCTTATCATAGCATTTTTGTTTCCCTGGATCTGAGTCTCATTGTTTTACCTTCTTTCAATTCTTAGCTCATTTGTGTGGCCTTATATTTTATACTCTATGCATCTGAAACATCTTTGTAATCCCGATTAAACACAGGTCCTATTGTCTGCACAAAGTATATATCCCAGGCTCACAAAGCTCATATTGGCGCTAGAAAAGGTATTCCGTATTTCATTAACTTTTACCAACACCATGGCACCACCACCAATAAAAATGAAAATCACGAATTGAATTTGAAACAGTGACGTGAATCTCTTACGGTGGTTAAACTTAATACTGAAGCAGCTCTTCTATTGTTTAAATGCTCTGAGACTTGATGTATTAATCATCTTTATGCACAAAAGGCCAGATCTTTGGTGTTGATGTTCTTGGAACTCGTGGCTAGTTTGAAAGGTTGATTTTCCTATATTCTCATTTGTACAGAAGACGATAGAGGGTTGAGCTTGGTTCCATTTGGTTGCTTAGCTATGGGATGAAAGCAAAATGAGGAAATAAATATTTTCCAGAATTTTTTTCATGAAAATCTTATTTCTATTTTCCCTGTGTTTGTGATGCATCATGTTCCCTAAAAGATGGCGCTATTAACTTGCTTAAAAATCCAATGCTACCAACAGTTGTGGAACTCCTACGACTGACTTTGACCTCCTTTACTTTCCTACCAAACCAAACAACCGTAAATCCAGAAACAAAATGTAATACCCCCTCATCCCCTTTTGTCCCCATCTTATATGAAATCAAGTGGAGTCCTTTTATATGCGTGTATATATATGTACTTGCTCGAGCTTCCGTTTAGCCGGACAAATCCTACAAATTTTGTGGATTTATTTCACCCCATTTGGCTTTGTTTTTACGCCCCAATGTCATGAATCATGATATGATTCTATTTATGGTTTACCTTTACGAATTGCTTCCTTCCACTATTGACATGAGATAAAGAAAATCCATAATCAGTATTGTATGACCAAATATTGATTTGCACCTGACCTCCTACCTACACCATGGTGCTAGGATTGTTAAAAATTCAGATTTTCTTGTCTTTTATTTCAACAGAATTTGTTGGTCACATCTATGTTGACAATCTCTACTGATGGTTATCCACCTTCGACGGAACAAAGTTCAAATGGAGCTCATGGGGAACGTGGAAGGACCCCACCTTCAACGAATTCAGCTGAAAATGGAGTGGAACCTGCAGAAGAAGACAAAGATGAAATAATGACTGAGGTAGAGGAAGCAGAGGTTAATGAAGATATGACAATAGACATGGAAAGCAACGAAGAAGAAACCGTCAAAACATCAGAAGCCACCAATTCCACTCCAACAACTGACTCGTAGCATGAAATTAAGGTTCCAGTGGCTTCAAATATTCAAAGACTTGAAGTGACATGGATCTATGAAGAGTCATTGTTGGGTGTACCATTTCCTGGTATATGATGGTTCCTCCCTCAACTGTGAGTTTTTCGCGAGTATAATTTGATTTCTGATGTACGTTTAAACAAACGATTATTTTTTTTTTTGAAGAGTTTAAACAAACGATTTTGATGATGTTTTGTTGTGGTGAGTTTTACACAGTAGCTATATTCTTGATTTTGCAAAACTCTAAACATTTCATGAACTTTACCAGCTTTGAAGCTCACTTGGTGGTTCAGTCTCATAATTGCATGCAATATTCCCGTCATCTATTTACAATTTAAACAAAAACAGTCGAATACTATCGAGTAAAAGACGGAATAATATTTTCAGGTATAGTTGAAATGAGTAATGACCAAAGCAATAATAACTGTTTGATGATATGTACAATATGACCAGAATCACTTAAATTTCTTTTTGTTTACATGTGTTCGTTGTACGGCAGCAAAAGACATTGAAATGATAGCTGCTGGTCTTTTCTGCCCCCCTTTCAAGAAATGGTCTGGGTAGTAGTCCCTTTCATATATTGGATTGGATTGAATCTGGATAATAAAAGCTATAAGGTGACCTGAAATTTAGAAAAAACCCTCAAAATTGACATATGGACAGTCCTGAGCCAAATATTCCCTTTCCTTTGTCCTTTTTTTTTTTTTAGAATGGAAATTTCAAAGGATAAAACCAGTAAAAGAAAATGAAATAATGAATACATAGAGCAATAGCTCTTATCTAAGCAGACAAAAGAAAAGGAAAAAGCCCCATGTTTTTGTCTGCTCAGTTTCCTTGGAACTAAAACTACACAATAAATGAATAATATGTCAAGGAAACTGAAATGAGCCCCCAATCTGGTTCGCCCCCGCCGGCGGATTAATCGCCACCCATAGAAGCGATATGATGATAGCAATGAGCCCTGACCAAACAAACACGATAGTTGGAGTCCTTCCTCTTCTTCCCATTAACCCTTTTGCAAAGGGATACAGATGAGCCAATACCCAAAAGCTAAAGAACACCCCACCAAGTAAACGACTCCATTGCGGTATCACGCTGTATATTGTCCGGCTGATACCAACTGCTACAGCTATCAGATTCACCATTATGATCACAATTGGAGGGATCATAAGGAAAGTCCATTTGACAACATAAAGATCAGCAAACTCATCGTCGTCGTCGTCGCCTCCTGATTTTGATGTTAATGTGAATGATATCTCGACTCCTGCTACTATTTTTAGGAGACCTTGGAACACGGCAGCTAAGTGGGCACTAGTCCCTCCGATCAGCCAAAACTGCTCGTTCCTCCACCATTCTTCGAGTTCGATTCCAGCCCACTTGACCTCTAGTACTGCAAGACTACAGAGTGTGACAGTGATGATCAGGAGGTATGCTAAGAATGTTACGTTCAAGGTTTGGACAATGAACTGGCCAGAGAAGAGGGACAGAGCTGGAAGAAAGCAGTAAACGATCAAGAAAATGGAGGTAAAGGGATATATTCCGACGTTGAGGTATGCAATTCTTTGAAGGACCTTCATTCTTGAACTTGCTAACAATGCATTGTTGCGAGAAAAGAATATCTCAACTGAACCTGTCGCCCAACGAAGAACCTGATGGAGCCTATCCGTGAGGTTGATAGGGGCGGTTCCACGGAAGGCATCCCGTTTTGTGACGCAGTAAACCGATTTCCATCCCCTGTTGTGCATCCGATAACCAGTGACAACATCTTCTGTAACAGACCCATAAATCCATCCAACACGCTGTCCCCATTCGGTCTTATTCTCGTACCAGCAAGATATGACACTTATTGCTTCTGCAACAGTGGATGCATCAAGAAGATCTCGAGGTATGGTGAGAGCTCCAGAAGGTCGTCCATTCTTGACAGCTGGATGATCAGCAAGAGGTCGACCTTGGAACTCCGCTACAGGGATTGAATCAATTAGTAAGATCGAGTTACCAAACATTTTCGGAGCAAGAGAATGATTCACCATTTCTTCATCATCAGAATCACCCATTCTCAGAGCCTTGTTCTCTTCTGGTGTATTAGCAATTGCAGATTGCCTTTGCCTTTTTCGGTGGCCGAAGCAAAAGCTACAGAAGGCTGAACTGTGTTCTTTGGACCGAGGTGGGTCAAACCCGTAAAGGGCAATACGCCGAAAAAGACATCCAGTTCCAACATAAACTGGACCCTGTAAACCATCGAGAGCCCTCATGTTGCCATCAAAAAAGACAGTATTTCTGTTAGCATACCGATCAGATGGGTCAATGCCCTCGAATCTCTGTGGAAACTGAACATAACAGATACGATCGCCACCCCTGTCCATCATGAAACACATCCCTTCCCTCATAGCTTGGGAGTTGTAAATATAGTGGTCACAGTCAAGATTCAGAATAAATGCACCATTAGACATGATTGCAGAAGCCCGAACCAAAGCATTCATGGCACCTGCTTTCTTATTGTGATCATAGCCAGGACGCTTTTCGCGAGAAACATAAACGAGCAACGGTAGACGGATATCAACATCAGTCAGGTCTATAAAACCACGATCTTCAGCTGTTCCACTAAGCGGGTCTTCACTGGGAGGCTTCAACATCACCTGCAGCACAATGAGAAGGGGGGTAATATTGTATCCACTTCTTGATATTTGAGCATGACAAGTTTAAACGTGTCGTCTATGAAGAACCAATTCGAAGATTTACCTGTATTATTCCGGCATGATCACCCTTTGAGTGATCAACTGAAGCATTCAACCAAGTGCCAGGCCAGTGTGTTCCATCCGCCATCCACGTAGCTTTCTTGATCTTGACAGCCTCTAAAGGTTCATCTTCTTTCTTCTGTCTCTGCTCCTTCATGGTTTTAATCTCTTCTCTAGCATGATAGGCATCCGATCGACGACGAATAGAGTCCGGCAGGCCATTTATCCGAACCTTGAACTCGTCATACTCACGCTTTACTCGTCTCCGATCTTTGACGAAGTCCTTAAGAACCTTGTTCTTGTAAGGATCTTTCTTCAAATTGAAGTATGAGTCTGGATTTCTAGGCTCAATGTTATGCTTTCGACAAAATGGGACCCATATATTTGCAAAACTTGCAGCTTCCGCCATGGCCTCAAAGGTCAAAAGTGCCCCGCCATCATCAGAGACGTAGCATGCTAGTTTTTCAACTGGATAATCAGTTGCCAGTACAGACAAAATGGTGTTGGCAGTGACAAGTGGAGGTTCTTTCTCTGGATCTGCGGTAGAGATAAAGATATCTATGCCTGGAAGATCAGACTTCCCGGTCGGATTGCCGGGATTCGGTGTTTCGAATTTTTCCTTCAAGACGTTAAGATCAGTTGCTCGATTTATAGGACAGAGCTTTGGTAGTTGGTCAAGAATCCAAGAAAAAGCGAACCATATTTCACAAACTACAGACATTCCCCATAGCCAAACTGCATCATTGTTTGGATGTCGGATTCTCCATGCCAGAAAAAGTCCAAGAACGACCATTCGAACAACAACCAGAAGACTGCAAAATGTTACAGAATTATAGGAAAGAGACACTTCAGATCACCACATGCTCCATGCATAACTAGTGTAACAAAACTGAGTGTGTCAAGTGCTTTAGCTAAGGTAAGTATCAAGAAAGTACAGAGAAAAGTCTGCCCTTTTAGTTTCAAATATATGAAAGTAGACATTCCAGTAATGAAAACAATGAAACAATAACAAGTTATAACAAAAAAGAATACATAATTGTTCAAATAGGCAAGAAGGTTGTAAGTCAACGGAGAGCATGGGTATGGAAGTGCAAAAACTTGTTATCAAACAAGATTACTTTCCTACTTCTGAAGGGAAAACATAGGTCAAGATAATGTACCGGTATGGGCTGATGATGCCGGCTGGAATCTTGAGTTTACGAGTAAGAGGCCTCCATGGTTTGTTCAGAGGCTCGACAATATCACATTCCTTCTCAGTGTCGAGGCCTCCCTCCTTTGGCCAAAACGCATTTCCATATCCATATGTTCCCTTGGTTTCAAATAACCATCGGCTATGGTCAAAATCCACTGTCTGGCTCCTCACGAGCGCGGACTTTCTTGACTTCATCATCGACAACCTTCTCTCCACTTTCGACACTGGAGGTGGAAGTTGTGGTAATGTTCGCCAATTCTCCATCGCCTCATCCAAATCTGTCATCTTATACTGCTCTTTACAACCAGGGCAAATTCCCTCTCCCGTTTTGAGGGCATCTATGTAGCAATCCCGACATATCTTGAAATCACACTCACATGGGAGAATATCGTTTCCCCTTTCATCACTCGTCACCTTGCCATCACATCCATTAACTGCACAAGAAGAGCCTTTCGAGCCAGCCATTTGGGGATGGTTTGATTCAGATTCGATGACCTTATCCATCAAATGAGCCCGCGTAATACTGTTATATCCACCGGTGAATAGTGAACTAGAGACATATTGTTCTTCAAGTTTCTGCGTGGCAGTATTACCGGGCTGGTTGTCTGGTGTCGGTGGCATGTGCACCGTGTAGTTGATAAAATCGCTGCTGCTAAGTTCGCTATCAAGATCATCCCTCGAGTAGCTAGTATATCGGCCAGACGAGGTCCTCCGAGCAAAAGTAACATGTGGAGGCAATGGTGGTTTGCCATTCTGTGAATCGGGCAAGTCAGATGATGTCGATAGATTTGACCTGCTGGCCTTAAATGATGCCATGATTTTCAAAAACTAAATCAAGAAATGTACCGTTGAAACCTGAAGATTGATGTAAACAGATCAGCAATAAACTTCTAGCTGACATGTTAAATTGCAGCCACAATAACCATTCAAACTGGATCAGATGATCATTCAATGCCATTGACTAAGTTAAAATCCTTAAATGGACACATTTAAAGCATTCAAAATAATCATGATGCACATACATTTATCAAACAATTTCATCCCACAATCACCAGATCATATCTATAAAGCTTTTTGATCAGTGGAAATATGTCGTGATAGGCATTGAACTTGTACAAATGCGTGACAGATTTGCTAAACCAATCTTGGTTGCAACAGATGGAAAACAATTGACAATGATGGATTCATATATACCTGATATTTGCTTTATATACAAGCAAAACGTAAAGTAGCCGGAGCCGGAGCCGAATCCTACCGCCCCGCCATCTCTCCCCTCTATTCAAGGCTGTATTTCCTGTCTCTCTAACTCTCTCTGTACACAGATTATATACATATATGCTCGTATGCCTAGCATGCAAAACTGGCATATATAATCTGTCTGATTGCGCGTCTGTAACGTAGTTGACAGGCTGGGAATAAAAAATTCACCGAAAGAGCTCAGATTTTACACAGAGTAATATTTTCGGACAAGATTTACTCAATATCTCCATCATCTTCTTTTCCTTGTTATCTTTACTTGGTAAATGGTAACTATCGAGTCAAAAACCCAAGTCATTAGTATTGCGGATCAGTCGTTGCTGGTTTTACTAAAATCCCATATCATTAAAATTTTTCTAGAAGTAAAATTCAAGAACTATAATTGGAAAATTCTCCACCGTTTCATTGTTCAACTAGATTTCCAAATTAGTATAAACACTTGTCACGTATTCAATGCAAAAGGCATATACTACTTACATGTTCTAAACTTTTAAGTTTTTACATGATTTAATTCTAATATTGTTGGAGAATATCTAACCATTTCGGTATATAAAACTGTTATTTCAATGCAAAATACTTGGGTTTTCATACATAGATTTCTTATCGATGCCAGCTAATTTAAAAGTGAATAAGAGATTGAAAATAAGGGGAAAAAGAAAATTGAAATGGAATCAAGAGAAGTGGGAGATGTGTGGGTTGCAATTGCGAGGAAAGGGCCATCACCGCATTCCACATGACAACTTCACATGTCACAAACAACTAAGGGAACACCAAATTATTATACACAAATAATAATTATAATCTTAACAATGCGTTGCACGTCCATTTCACATCAAATTCTTGACCTTAATAAACTATATAATATAAAACTTTAATCAAATATCATTGCATCAAAACTCCAACAATGGATACTGCCTCCCCGATTCTACGGACAAAGCACTTATTAAAGTATACTCAGAAAACAACAGGAAATTACTACTCAGCGGATGAAGATTCAATCCAATGCAGATCTTTTGTCTATACATAAATAATAAAAAAAAAACCCCATATACATCTGCCACGAGCATAAATGTACTAGTATCCAAATTTCAAAACAAAACGAGAGGAAACACCGCAATTGCGTTGCTTTTTCTTGAGCATATATTCAAGTCCAAGAAATCAAAACAGTCGGGGGGGGGGGGGGGGGGGGGGGGGGGGGGGGGTGGGGAAATAAAAGTTTTTGACTCAGTTACATAAATGAAACGTGTATTCGTGTATTCAAAAGGTAATCAAATCATCTTTCGAGGCCGGCTTTCTCTTTATATCCTGTGCTGTTTCTGATGTGCCACCAGATACCTTACCAAATATCATCTCATCCAGATCATTCATCATTTCATCGTTGTTCCCTCCTCCATGGCTTCCAGCTGACCGCATCCCGGATGATTTTCGGACCAAGGCTTCTTCTTTGCGGCCTCCCACACGGGGTGAGTCATCGGGCTCTACAGCAACAGGTATCATAGCAGGTTCGGGCTCCTGTGGAACCACCAAAGGTTTTTTCATGTCCTCATACTTGGATAGAACTTTTTGGATCTCATCATTCACGTTCAGTGCTTCAAAAAGGAGGGCCTCGTTATCCCCGGCTGACTCTATGATGCTCTGGACAGTGTATTGTGACTCGCGACACTGACGTAAAAGTGTGCTGGTCAAATCATCCTGCAACAAATTTCAAAGCGATTTCAAAGAGGAAAACCAAAGTGAGCCCCCCAACCTAAGGCAGCACTGGAAAACAAATACTGTGCAAAAAAGGAAATAAAAACGACTTTTTTAGCAATCCCAAAATTTCTCCAAATTATAATAAAGAAGCGAGAACTTATGTAACTTGCAAGCCCAACATCCCCTCTAACATTTGACAATTGTTTTTAATAATATTTTCCCATGGACTAGACAAATTCCATAGTACTGCTTTACGGCATGAAAATAATAGTGGACTTGTCGGATTGCAACTGAAACCTTTACATTTCATAAACATGAAAAGAGCTTGAAACATATAAGTAATCACTTCCTCAGTCAAAATGGCGGAAAACAATAACTTAGGCAAAGAAGAATGTAAACCTCTTTCTTGCAGTTGGACCTGACCTGACTTTGACATTTTTACTTGGTTGCATTAAATAAACCTCTCTAGTTACCACAAATATAATTCTTACTTAAGGTACGAGAGATTTTAATGAATAGGTCAACAAATGGTTCCTTTCTTCCATGACAAAAGATAGAACGATGCCTCAAAGAACACGAAAAAATATTAAGATCAACTCCTACAAACTTAAGACGAAGTAGCCCAATGATATAGCATCTCAATTCTGATGGCTTTCAGTATTAAAATTTTCCCTAAATGAATAGTACTGTAACAGAACAAACAAGGATGAATTGCGAGGATTAATGGTGGACATAGAGAATTTATCAAAGAAACAAAACAAGAAGTTCGGACCACATTGTCAAAAATTAGATTTTATAAAAGAAAAAGGGAAGGTAGAAAATTAGAAAAAAACCATAATGCTACTTAAAGCTTAATTGACTTTAACACATCCATAAGAATAAGAAAACCTCAAGCGGCAAATTGGATATTAAAAAACCAAAGCGTGTAACCTGCAGAGCATCTTGTTGTGGTGAAGAGGATAAGACCGTGCCTAGCAGCTCTATACTATTCCTAGCTACATCAAAGGCTTCCTTTGTTTGCTCAGCTGAAAAGCTTTGCACAGGGATAACATCATGTTGTTGTGACAGAGCAGCATTTGATTCTGAAGCCGACACAGATCTTGGAGGAGTAAATATAGGAGCCAGGCTTTCATCATCGCGACCAGGAAAACGTATTCCTCTTGATTTCAAACTCTGAAATGGGAAAAAATGCAGTCTAATACATCAAAACATAATTTCAAGAGATAAAATTCAGTAACACTGTCATCTATATCATGGTAGCGTAAGTGAATTTTAAGTTAGTTCAGTATGTTATGTAAAGAAAAGTTGTACATGCACAATAAATGAGAAAATTTCCAACAACAAGAATTCATCCAATCCATGAAATGATATAAAAGGAATCAGATTACCTGGTCGAATTATCTTATTTTACTTGCATGCGTGAATAAATTACACATGCATATTGGACAAAAAGAAAATATAAAATGAATATAAATATTATCAATATGGGTAAGAAAAAAATTTACTCATAAAAAAATGGGAGAAAGGAATTTTACATCGCTCACTCCCATTCCAACTGCAGGGTTACCTTATACGTCTCTTCGTAAACAGGCAAATAGCGCAGCTCATTTGAGGATTCCCCCCATGACTCAATCAGTGTAAGGGCCTTGTTCCTGTTATTAACCACAGTCTGAGGGTCATCAATCAACTTCACCATCTCATCCAGAACCCTCTCAGCTGCAACCTCGGAGAAGGCTTTCTCGCAGTTCTTTACAACAGTTTCAAGCAACACCAGAGCCAAATACTGAACCATAGGGATCTTTAACATGATTCTTTTCTTTATTCCACGTATCAGTTCGATACTGTTAATCCTGTCGTGGTTGATCATGTCACAGAGTTCAAGATTCGTGGCCCAATCAGGCCCTTCCAAGGTTTCGGCTGTGGCTTCCTCCACAAGCTTGTCTGCCTGATTTGGGCCTTGGAATAATTCCTTCATCTTGGAACTCACAGAGCTCATACCAGCACTAAGCTTCAGCCCCAAATCGTTGCCTCCAATCTTCAAGCGCTCGCCAAAGGCGTTGACTTTATCCATCAAATTGTCACTCATGTTTTCAGTAAAATGGTAGTAAACCTGCTTCAACAAAATAATAAAATAAAATAAAATCAGCAGAAAACCAGAGGCGAAAACCCTAAAAATTCTTGCATTTATGAATTCAAGTATCTCAAATTACATAGATAAGAAGCCGCTACACTAGCTCATAACGGTCACAGCAAATATAATAACTAAAGTCTTTTCGCGAGGTCGAATACAGCCAACGCTTAAAGCATCGCCAGAATTTCTACGAAAGATACTAATTCACAAAATCAAACCCATGCATCCAACCTAAAAAAAAATAAAAAAGATCCCCACTAATATCTAGATACCAAACTACAAATCAACGTGTGTAAAATAAAGTAAAAAACACAGTTGACGGGAAAATTAAGCAGCCGCTAGGCCAGACATCACGGAATCGAACAAATTCAAAAACAAAAGGATAAAAATTAAGCAAGAAATCAAAAAAGGGAAACGGAGTAGTGATCATACGGGATTCGGAACAGTACCTGAGAGTCGAACAAGAGCTTTGCGTGTTGTTTGGGAACTGAGACGACTCTCTCTCTCTGACCAAAAATTCTCCTTCTTTTCCTATTATAGTATTTATAATTATAATTATAATATTAATTGATTTGGTATTATAAAATAATCTAATTGATTAATTAAACAAAATCTAATTTTTACGTGATATATATTTGACTATGTACTAAAAAGTATTTACTAAAGAATTTAAATATAATTATTAATAATATTAACTGAGTGAATTATTATTACAAACATGTACCATTTATATAAAATCAATATTAATTAATTGATTACTTAAATACGTAGATGATGAATTATGTTGACATTTTGCAAAACAATAAATAACCGATGCCATTAATAGTGCATTGGGTGTTGAAGAAGCATTTGATATACATTATTGTTCACATATTGTTTTCCTAACTCAAGGAAACGGTTCACATATTGTTTCTATAATTATTTTATTATATTTCGTTCTTAATTTTCTAGAATGCGCCATCCTTCTAATTTATGCTATAATTGTACAAACATTATGAAAACAATATATATCCAAACACTATTTTTATGATATGAAAATTTGATTTGTAACAAAACAATTCAATCTGACCAGATGGTGAATAAGAATGACCGAATTTTTCTGAATGAACTAAAATTAGAGATGTCCAAACGAGCTAACAGGACGGATAACCTATAAGGACATAATTCGCCCATTTTAACATCTCTAACTAAAATTGACATGCGATCAAATCCACCGAGCCATTTGAAAACATTAGTAGTACTCGGGCTGCTAAATGCTAATGCAAAACATTTGCCTCAATCCAGAGACATAATTTTTATAAACTGGCAACTGGCAATATCAAGAAGTCTCCCATTTCTTCAAGAGAAGAGTATTTATACACAGTGTGATTGTAGCTTAAAACTGTTGGCTAATTATAGTTAGGCACTGAGTGACATGGAAACAACTGAAGACAACTTGTACTTGCGCACTTTCGTGGAGTTCTGGGGTTGGAAAACAACTTCCGTGCTTGAATGAACTGTTAATTCTTTCCACTGAGATGACCAAGAAGGTCCTTCGCTATGATAATCACGAGGCGCATACAAAAGTTGGAGCGTTGAATGGGCTGCATCGGTTGTAAAGTGAATGGTCAAACCACAAGCATGCATAAGATCACTTTTGCACAAAAAGTACTCGAATCATTCATTTCTTACCAAAGCCGAACATGCTTATCTTCTGGACAGTAAGGCTACTGACTTTAGATCTCTTGATCTCTCTTAATGCATGAACATCATCACGTTTTCCTTTGAATTCCAGAAACTCACCAAGAACATATTTGTTTCCCTTGAGCTCAAGCCTGGATTTCATCGAAGTGACTTTTATAAGCAAAACACATATTGACACAGTGAATTTAACATGTTAAAAAAATCAAACTGAACAAGTCAACAGATGTAGATTAGTTAGGATTTAGTCCAGAACGAACAAGAACCATAGATCATTGAGGAAAGAGCTAGAAATATGCAATTGCAAACACAGTAGTATAGCACAAAATCATTCCTCCTGCTTAATTGACTATAGATTCCATCTAGATCATTCTTCAGGTGATCTTTATCTTTGAACTTGATAATCTCTGATAAATTAACTAGCATTTTCTTTCAGGATATTTAGAAGTGAAGGCACACAACTAAACTTGATATTTTTTTTAATTAAAAATAAACATAAAAACTGCATACTTGAATGCATGGCTCCATAACCTAAACACAAGAAATCAACTGCTTTAGAGATGACTAACTGGTTAATCACTAGCAAACTATTGGAACCAGAAAATGCTTCTTCCTCATCTCACGTCATGGTAGATATAGGAAGTGATATCAATCTTAAATGGTAATATGTAAGACAGTTCAAACCGTCACGGACCTATCCAAAACCGGAGCAGTGCTGAGAACCAAGTTAAGCTTCTCACTAAAGGACTCTTGGTTTTTTTTCTTTCCTCCCAGAAATGCACCTTTGAGCCATCCAGAGCCTGCATTCTTTAGCTCGGGTTTGAGTTGTGTCCACTGATCATAAGTAATAACTTCGGGAGGAAAACTGTCTGGATCAATGGAACTGCAATAAGAGTATCAGGATTTGTAAACATGGACGATGAGGTAAAAAAATGATCAATAATAACCGAGGATATATTTATAGAGTTACAAGAATAATTTGAAACAATTTCACACTTTCACTTGGACCTATTGCTTTGGCATAATAAAAAATATGCAAAGCCCAAAATCATTTATACTCGGCCTTTCCAATGTAAACACGATGCACACAAGCATTCCAATGTAATAATACGTCTCAATAACTAGTCAGAAACTCAATTTCCTACAAAATACACTGAATGCGAAACCAGGAACAGCTAGACATTCTCAATAATTACTGTATTGGGCAGAGAGATGGCATGAGTATTGAATAAATTTTTCCATAAGATTTAAAAATGGTTCCCCATATCTATGCACTGACAACTTTGCCTCAACCAACTATTCCAAAAGTTTGTATACTAATATATACAATCTAAAATACTGGCTCAAAAAATATATATATACAATCTAATATGAGTGCAGAGCAACTATACAATCTTTTTAACAGATTTCTTGAATTATTATGATCGGAAGAAACACAATATGAATATAACCTATCAAACATACAAAAAATAATCCAACTCCAATTTACGCGAGGTAGGCAGAGGACAACAAAGTAAAATATTGATTCTTGTACTGCAAACTCAACAAAAGGAACAGATAGAATCCTTACCGGAAATTGGGATTTGGGCAAATGACTTTAAAACTTAGATATTCTTCAGGAAGAGCAACTCCCCTTTGTTCAAGATACTCTTCTAAGATAGGAAGTAATTGTTTGTTCTCCGCCACCTGAGTTGCAGAAATACATGACATTAATATACGGTCTCAAAGATATATCATAAAAGAAAGAGTAAATGAGCATCAAAAGATAGCAGGATATATATTTTTGTGAGGATAAATTATTAATACCAGAACACCAATTTAAATATTGAATGGTAAGAAGAGAGCTTCCCATAAGAACCAATTATGTTCAATTGCCTAACACTCTTATTATTTGATTTCATAATCATCACAACTTCATGTAGATGAAAAATATCTTTGACTTTTGAGACATAACATTTGAAGAAAATCACTACAATTACATATTACATCACAGTATAACTAAACACACATAATTATTATATTATAATCTTGATAACATCAGATGTGATTCTAGCATTGCTAATTATTCATGTCTTTTAGGCAAAACAAATATATCATAAGTAAGGGCTGCTTTAGATATCTCAGCTGAAGCAACTTTCTTTTGTGAAAGCACGAATAATATTTTATATATAAAAAGTATGTACGGTAAAACTTTGTAATAGCTGTCGAGTGAGAAAATTACGCTCAAACTACAGCAAAAAATATTTAAAGCAAGAAAAGGCAGGATTCACGATCGTTGATCATCATCAAACAGATAAAATGAATTTACTTTGTTGATCTAAAAAAAGACAAGTTCCACCATCAAACTCCATTGAGCTAAGAATGAAAGTTTCACTCAGGATTCACCACCAGTATAAAGGGTTGTACAACTAAATGGATTCCACCAAGTATTTCTTAACTAGACATGACAAGTGACTTACAGGGTTTGGAATAATCTCAGTTTTATGGTGTTTGCCAGAAGTGCAAACCCAATTCCCATCCTTATCCACGGAGATAAATCCTGAAACATTCTTCACAGAAAACACCATCGCCTCTCTGCAGATCATATCAAGCAAAGGAACACAGAACCCATTTTAATGTGTTAAGCTCTTTCGAAATAAAACTACAAGCGAAAGTTAAAAAAAGATTAATCACTATAGGAATAGCAGAAACAAGAAATAAAAAGGACCATTTTAAGGATAAGAAAAGAAAGATTGATTACCCATCGGTGACAAGAACAAGATCAATATTCTTACGAGAAGCGGAATCCGGGTCTGGAATTTGGAGCCCAACGTAAACCCTGCTCCCACGATACAGCTTTTCCAACCTATAATACACAGATACAATAAGAGGGTAGCTTTCACATAACAGAACGTAAAAAATACGAATAAAAGGCGAACCTTTTGGCGACGGCGAAGAGGGCATTGGCGTTGGAAGTCTCGAGATCCAGGAGACTATCATCTTCATTAAAGAAGGGCTTCACCAAACGGTAAAGAATTAAACCGCATATCAGCGCAACCCAGATCATTCTTGCTTTGCACTGGCAGCTCTCGAGTCTCTTCCTTTCTTCGAACTCAAGTTTGGTTTGGTTTGGGGTTGGCTTTCTTGATTCTTACTTCTTATTTATTTTTATTTTTTTTAATTCTTACTTCTTAAGAGCCGAAGGTGACTTTCTTTTTCCTCTTTTTATTTTTTTTTTCAAAACCAAAAAATAATAATAATTAACCCTTATATTTATTACACGTGTACAAGAATTTTGTTGGTCTCAATTTGAATAATAAAAATTAATATTCAAAAAATTAATTTCTAAAGTGTGTTTTTAGTTTTTACATCCCTGTCCCATTTAGCCTTTTCATGATTACATACTACATTAGAAGTAAAAAAGGTTTGTATAAGATGTTTACTTGAATATTTCTTTATAAAACAAAGAAGTACTAACGAACTTTATATTTTTTGTTTTACATTGAAATTCTCGCACAAACGTGAAAGAAAGAAATTTGTTTGTAATGTATAAAAAGAATGCATGTTTTTGTTCTTTCAATTGCGTAAAGTCGCCTCATTTTCATCTGGATCTGATTTCCCATATCAAAATTATGTAGTGGGCAAATGCTTTGTGACAAATTTCACCTCAAAATTTTCATCAAATCTTATACTTGTCCGGTCCCGGACACGAACATAAAACCTAAAACATAATTGGTGGCACAGTTGGGGCTAATTGCATTAATCTCCCCTGTGAAAATTTTAAAAATCATAAAACCCCCTAAAAAATATTAATAAGCTAATGCATCCCTCAGTTTTTTAAAATGTAGCACATTTCATCCCTATGTTATACAAACTCGGGTACATTTATACCCTCTTATAAGAGTTTTTATGCTAATTTTTTTAAAACATAGGATCTAGCATGCTATTAATTTTACACAGTGTGTTTTATGTCTTTTAAACTTTTCACAGGGCTGTGGATGCAATTAGCCCGCACAGTTGTCAACCACAGAAGACACAGCAAATTAATCTATATCATGGCACAACAATACATATTTATGAAACACTTGTAATAAGAAATGACAGAATATACTAGTGTACTTCTGTCGGAAAACATATATCAAGCTAAAATTTAAAGAAAATGGCAGGAAAACACAAGGTTACAAAATAATCTTACATGCATACATTGTTTGTGCCAAAACATATTTTCTGTAATGAAGCAATCTTCACACCTTTTTTTTCATGTTTAGCTCACCTCTAGCACAAGAGATGGCAAAAATCGAAATAAAAAATAGATTGAGTTAACACATTCCGGTGGTGATGTAGAATCCAGTCATGGTTTGCTGGTATGTTACTTGTGGCTGGAAGGGCTCTTCTTCTTCAGTAGACCTCCAAACTTTTGAAACAACGGCTTCTTCTTCTTTTGACTCAGCTGCTTCAACGGCGAGCTTCCGCCATTGTCAAGGTTTTCTGTCAAAGCGGATAAACCATTGACCTGATCATACCCATCAACTTTTGAGTCCCGATCATCCTCAAAGGTTTCATGCTCTGTTTCTCCGTCGGGAGAAAGGTCTTTTTCATCAATCTTGCAGCTTTCCCACATCTTAATATCGACTTCTTCAGACATGTCATTTTCCATGTGTTTCCCGTTCAAATTTTCTGTGACAGATGCGTCATCGTTTGAATTCTTATTTGGATTCTTCACATTTACTGTGCCATTTTGTTCAAAAAATTCCACTACTTTCGGAAGCATGTCATAATCTTTTTCACTGTCAGTCAGCTCGCCATTTTCCAAAATTTGCTTCTTGGTCAAAGCTTCTTCAAGCAACTTAGATAGCTCCTCAGCCTTTATCAGTGAAGCAGCTTCTCTATTTCGTAGTTCCTCGTTCTCCTGGAGAATATCCTGTATTTCATTTTCCTTGTCCATCAAAACCTCTTTCAATCTCATGCTCTCATCCTTGGTCTGGCCAAGGACATCCTTCAGGGAAATTATCTCAGATTCAGCTTCCTTAAAGGTATCTTTCCAACGCTCTTCCTCCTCCTTCACCGCACAAGCTTCTACCTCTGCCATTTTTAGCAAATTAACTAGCCTGTTTATTTCACCTTCCATTGTAGAGTTGTCTTCAACAGATTTCTTCACACTGTTCATCAAATGGAGCTCCTTCTGCTCCCACTCAGCAGTTGATTTCTGGTGATCACTCTTGGACTGTTTGATTGCATTTTTTAGAATATCAATCTCTTGTTTTGCATCACTTAGCATGCTTTCACACTTCTCATTTGTTGCTTTAAGGGCCAGCTTTAGATGTTCGATTTGAGTTTCATAGTTTTCACGCTCGACTTCAACAGACAACAGTGTTTCTTTGGCCTCTCTAGCTTCTGCAGAAACTTCATGTAAAGCCGATGCCAAACTTTCCAATGCCTTCTTGGTTTTCTCTTCTTCGTCTCTGGAATTCTCCAACTCGTTTATCAGCTTGTTCTTTTCTTCCAATAGCGTTTGGACACTATCAGCTGCGAGTTTCTCATTGCTCAAGGCCTGGATTTTCTCTTCTTTTAAAGATTCAAGCTCAAATTGTATAGATTCAACCTTCTTTGTCATCACTGAAGCTTCTTCCTTAACCAGTTCGAGCCGACGTTCTGCTTCTTCAAGATCAACTTTCTGCCTTCTAATAGAAATTTCCAACAAGCCCACCTTCTCTTTAAGTGACGAAATTTCAGACTGAGAATCATGCAGAGAATCGTTACTAACTTCAAGTTGTTTAATGACAGATTCCAGAGATTCCGAGGCAGATCTCTCCAACCTCTTTGCTTGCTCTGCCTGAGCTGATAATTCCTCAACTCTGCAGTGCAACTCCTCCACCAAATTATGCGCGTAAGATTCAGCCATTTTTGCAGCCTCCAGATCAACACTAAGATGCTCTAAGGCAGCCTCCTTTTCTTCCAATTTCTTCTCAAAGATTTTCGCCTTCTTTAGTTCTTGTCTCAGAGAATCAACCTCCAGTCTCAATTCTGTCACGAATTTATCATTCTTGTTGTCCTCCATTTTGAGTTTTGAGTCAAGCAAAGATTTCAGGTGGACCAACTCGACTGACAGAGCTTCAACTTTATCAGCGTGAATCTCTGCCGTTTTTGTTGCATCTTCAGCATGCCCAAGTGCCTTGTTTTTTGCATCACATGCCATATCGATTTCTTTCTTCACTTTATGAAGTTCTTCAGTTGCAGATAAAAGGGCAGCCACATCCGAGGCATGCTGGTTTCTAATAGCTTCAAGCTCTTTCTGCCATTCATCTTCCTTCTTCTGAGCCGCTTCAATACCTGCCTGCTCCATCTCAACGGCACGAAATTTTTCAATCTCAGAATCTTCTTCCGCTCGCTTTTGAGCCAACAAAGCTTCCCTAAGCCTCTCATTCGCTTCATCGGCCAATTTGTGGGCTTCTTTCAATTCATCAAGAAACTTTTCCTTCTCTTTCTCGAGTAAACCTAAAGTCTCCTTGGCCTTCTTAAGATCCTCCTGAGCTAGGCTTAAATCTGATTGATGTTCTGATGGCTTCAACACCCTAGTTGTCTTCTTCTGAACGCAAAAATTAGAATAAAAAATCATTTTAAAGCACGATGGTGCTAAGAACACACAACGTCTCACCTCTGCAAATGATTTAAATTGATGTAATTGACTAATAGCTAGCAACAAAGTTATCTTCAAACCAATAACAAAATAATAAGCTACTCAAACTTACATCAGGGGGAGTACCACCAACAACAGGCTTCGCAGGCCGCCGTTCTATTGCAGGCTTGGATGTAACAGATCTTGGAGACCGATCAACGGAAAGGCGAGCACTCTGTAGGGGAGACACCGAATCGGCATCAGATTTAGCCACTCCTTTACTTGTTGACCTGCTGATCCGAGTGGGAGGTAGTGACGCCTTACTGTTTGGAGTTTCTGATAACGTGGATCTGTACAAGCAGAAAGCCACCTTAATAATCACGTCATTAATGAACCAAATCATCTGCTAACTAAGAGCATTCGGTGCCAAATCTACAAATGCATCCACAACAAGGCACAAACCAAGCGAACTTTTTGCAAAGACATTAACTGATGACATCAAGAATTCAGGTTGAAGTGTTTGACAAAGTAATGAGGAAGAAAACAGCAACGAAATCGCAGTCCACAAAAGGTGAGAGGATCCGCTGAATGAATCAATCAAAAACCACATAACCACTCCAAATTTGACTAATTAAACCAAGATTGACCATCAATTCCAGTGAACACTTAAAACCTTTGTTCATCAAATTCAAGAAACACGAAAAGCACAAACACGGCAATGCATCACCCCAACATCTGAAGCTAATTGGACTATATAAACTGAACCCAGTTCAGATCCACACACATAGAATCACAAGGAGACTTACTTGGATTTGGAAGACATAATCAACAATATATATCAACTAAAGTAGAAAAAAACACGCTTAAATCGGCTTCAAATGAAGATTGGTCTTCGCTGAAATGCCATTGTCCCTCCTTCCTATATGTGTATGTATATATGGATCTAACGTATGTGAATCTTTCTGCGGTTAATTACAGTAAGTTTGTTAATCTGTATACAAAGAAAAGCAGAGAAAGAAAATGAAAGTCATCAGCTTTTTTTTTTTTAACATAAGAGAGAACTCACTTCACTTCATCTGCTGTTCTTCCTTCAATATCAGCACGATGGTGTCATCAGTGAATTTACAGGATTGCCCCTAACGTTTGGTCTAATTATCTGTTTTTTGGAAAAGAAAAAGGAATAAAAAAGGGTGACGCTGTCAGTGGCAGGAGACCTGTGAATAATCATGCATAAAGTTAGTATAATATAATAATATAAATTATTACGTCATCCTCGAGAATATTATATTGAATTTTATTTTGTGAAATGAGAATTTTGGAAAATTGGCTCCTTCTTTGTTCTCACGATTGGACGGAGACATTTGAGATTTCTTTTTTAAAAAAATGTTCAGGGTTTTTTTTATCTTTGACAAGTTAAGCATAGTAATCTCTCATGAAAATATGAATAAATTATATATGCATTTAATTAATTAATTAATTAATTAATTAATTAATAGTGTAGATGATAGTAGATATATATAAATTAATTATCTTAAACTAGACAGTTTCGCTAATAATAATGAATCAATGATATCGGTTGATATGGTTGATTTTATTTGCTTCCCTTTTTTGTTACATAAATTCCATTTTATATAAGTCCCGAATAATCCATTTTTCAGATTA
Source organism: Henckelia pumila (assembly GCF_033568475.1). Classification (NCBI taxonomy): domain Eukaryota; kingdom Viridiplantae; phylum Streptophyta; class Magnoliopsida; order Lamiales; family Gesneriaceae; genus Henckelia; species Henckelia pumila. Next base: position 105,490,684 of record NC_133121.1, read on the forward strand.
ACGTAATAACGTTGTACATTAAGACATCCTTTTGTAGAAGATAAAACATTAATAAATTATTTATCCGTACTTTATTTATTAATTTGGTTTAAATTTACAAAACATCTCCAAACATGTTAATTTATCATCCTAATTATATTATGGACACTTCATCATATTATTCATGAATCAAACTCCCAAGTTGTGAGCAATTTTAATAGAGAATAACATAGGTCGAATTATATGTGCGACACTAATGTTTCACAAAAAAATATATTTTCATTATAAGAGATAAAAGATGTTCAACACACAAAATTAATTTTTCATATATATATATATATTTTTAAAAATTCAAAATCTCAAATCCAAACCTTATAATCCAGCTGTTGACAATTAATGAATTTGGGATTTGTTTTTGCAAAAAAAAAAAAGAAGAAGAAGAAGAAAGAAAGAAAACCGACATGAATTAATTCAATAACACAGTGGTTTAGGTAGGCTGGATGGAATTTGATCTTTTGATTGGAAGCTGACAAGGGAACTAACACACACGAAAATATTTAATTCATGTGTGACAACTTGCAAATTCAACCTCCAAACAAATCATTAATCATTCCCTTCCACTAAATATAATAATACATAAATAATAATAATAATAATAATAACATATAATAAACCTTGATAATTTTTCTGGTGAGATTGAGGCATGGCTTGTGTCTCACTCCACCACCCACTGTCGGCAGTCGCCTCACAGTTGTTCAATGTTTTTCGAGTAATTGTGAATATTGAGACGTGGATTTTTATAATAATGCAAATATCATATTTGAAAGAAAATACTTGTCGGATTCTAAATACGTATTTATGCAACAATTTATTTATGCACCAACTGACCAAGATTTTCACATACCAAAATGAGAAGATTTTACTCTAGATCGTCCAAAGGAGGATAATATTTACATGTACTAGTGGCAACCATCAGGAGGATGGTGGGACTTGGCGATCTATAGGCGTAACCTCCGAATTTATCAATATATTATTCCTGGAATCCGTCCGGGAAATCGGTAACGCCTGATTTAAGTACACGAATGTACCTTCGGCGCCCAGATGGTTTCCAATGACCTTTTTCTGGGCATGCTTTAATTGTGTGCTAAGTCGCATAGAAGAGGATTTGAGATATTGGTGTGTGACCCCTATGCCGCCCTGTACTTCAAGCAGGGCTCGCAGTTCATTCCTCCTTGGTAAGTGGATATGAAAGGGAAAGGGAAAGAGCTGATGATACATCATCCTCATCTTTGAGTGCTGCTTCATCAAGAACATACTCCTCTGTCGTCATTTTTCTCCCTTGTTCATCGAACATTACTTGTTGGATGGCTCGAGTATTTTGTTTCCTTTCGGCCCCTAAAGCAAGCTCAAGGTCCGGTAATCTATCACGAAGCACGTTTTGTTCTGATGAACGTGCTTCCCAAGGCCTGGATTGCTCCATAGGGAGTACTTGTCTTTTGGCATATTCTGAATGCCCTGGGATGACAATCTCATTACAAGCTTCATCATGGTGTTGATTCTCCACTTCATGGGAGCCAGAAGCAACATAAAGATTCATCTGTGATGCAAAATAGTCAATGCAAGAACAATTATCATCACCAGAATTCAACAAAGAGTAAAATTTAATTTGCCTTTGCTTACCTTTCCAAAAGCGCCTCGCAGTTGATTGTGTGCAGCATCATTATTGCCATTCACGTTGAATTTCACTTGACCTTGACTGATGCGCACCTTATTTGACATAGTTGCCTCCTCTATGCCTTTCTCTGCAGATATATCCAGAACACCATCTAGGGATTTATCAAAATGATATGGTGAAAGTTGGTTCCCAAGAGTATCGAATTGCATTGGCATTTGCTTCCTTCCAGAAACATTGATAGGCGACCTACCTTGCAGAGGAGGTCCACTGCTCAAATTGATGCCGTCTTCCTATTAAATTATGTATATGTAGATAATCAAAATTTCAGCAGTGGGCTGAACCAGAACGTCTTCATAACAAGATGCTAAGTAAGTCTATACTCCAGAACAAGAAGATCAAAGCAAACCACAAAAATGGTCCGTACTGGCGTACTCGCTTCATTAAAGCTTACAAAAACAAAGAAGCAATTCAAAAAACCTACACGTAGCAAAGCAATTTATGCATGCATAAACAGAAAAGACAAATACCGGACAGGTATCCCTGAGTTCTTGGCATTGTTTTGCACTAAAACTTCTTGCTGCCGTAGAGGAACTGGAATTCAGTCTCCCATCCAAACAATCAACAGAAGATGCTCTGGCATCACAATCTCCATCTATCGCTCCATACGACAACAAGCTACGAAACTCTACGGAAGCATGCAGCTTAGGATCAAGGGATACAGCACCACATGCAGGAAAATCTCTAGCATGAGGACTGAGCGAACACCAATTCTCAGGCATATATTCCAAGCGACTTTCTTTCTTTCCTATGAACACCCCCCATAAGAAGAATAACATATTCCACCCTGCAGGTAGGTAATATCGATAATATTATATCCCATCTTGAATGCAAGAATCCAGGAATTTAGAAACTCATCAAATTTCATTTGTTTATACATTGGAACGCAGAAAAGCTACTTTTATTTCTTGAAATCAGCCCGGCATGATGTGCCTGATTTTAATTAACATCAACTAGAGTTTGATATCTAGTAGGTTTTCTAGAATGGGAACATGCTTTCTGAATAGCATGAATCTGTAGGCTGTAGGGTTAGTTTTCAGTATAAGTGCACAACACAAGTAGTAAAAACTCATCCTATGACACAGAAAAAATGTTTCAAAACAGCCAAATTGTCAGATAAAAGGTGTCCCATTTACAATCATTAGCCATGACAAAATCTGAACAGTCATTTTACAAAGTGTTCAATGCAAGTACAGATTGAAGCATATTTTATCCACTTTCTGAAATAAGCGGAAAACTAATAAGATTACGAGATGAAACAAAGTTGAACTTACGCTGGGAATTCTCTGGAAGCTGATTGGAAGGAAATATTAGGAGCTCAACGCCATTTACATTCCCTTTAAGAGCAAGGTCATTCTTTATTATATTCTCCAGCCAAACTTTGTAGATCTTGTTGTAACTGTAGGATGACATGGCTACTTTCAAACAGTAGAAAATTGATCGCAAGAAATATCATATGAATATAAAATTATACCCATCAATGAAATGTGAAAAAATTAAGGAATTACCTCTCGAGATCCTTAGCAAAAAAGAAAAGGGCTATGTTATCCTCTACAACCCCACGTTCCTGAAACTGAATAGGCCATGTGCTCAAGCGAGGCACTTCATACAGAGCAATTCTGCTTTCAAACTTCTTTACGGCATCCATAACTTGAGGTGATGTATTTATAGACAAGTGAGCTTGGATTCCATCCCAGGAGACAAACATTTCACCACTTCGGCAAATATCAAAGCTTCCCCTGCATTTGGAGATGTCTGAGAACACAAAACTAGGATGTGAATAAAGTCGATTGAAAAAATTTTGTAGAAAATATCTTACTGCCATATGTATTCATGTTTAGGGATGGCCAAGGATTTCGAAAAGATTGCCATAGCTGCTGCATCATCACTTAACATGTCCCTTGAGGAGGACTTCCAATCCAACAATATCTGGGTGTCATCTCCTCTAGAAGACGCTTCTACCAGTTCCGATGGAAAATGCTTTGTATTGTTGAGTGTTTCCTGACCAAGCATGTCCAGGGACAAATTTTGGGACACTGTACACTTATCAACAACCTCTGCAGCAGAAGACTCGATTCTCCTTACAACAGAACTTGATAAATGATCTTTAGAAGCTATATCGCAACCCATGCTTGATGTCGATGCATCATCAGACCTATGCTTTTGGTATAATCCGGGCTTTCTCAGTATAGCAGCCCGGATAGCAGCTTTCACGTTATTGCTTTTGTCCCATGAAGAGTTTACATATGATGTCCTAGCGCAGCTTCCAGATTGTTCCCTTAATGGTTCGCCGGAATTAGAGGACTCTCTGGGCAGAGACAACCCATCATGTTGGTCTTCATCCGCATTGAAATGTGATCTTTCAGAAACACCTGAGCATGAGGATGAATCTGCCTTCGAGTTACTTTGATTTGAATTTTTATCAATGTTATTAACTCCCTTGGCAGATAAAACCCCGTGCGCATTGCGCCCGTACATCCCCGGTCTCTTAAATTCACCTGTTCAATACAGTGATTGAAAGGAACAGAAACAATGTTGAGAAGGCAAAATCAGTATGAGGTATCAACTCACATCATTTGATCAAATCATACCTAAAGAACTGGGCAAATCAGAACTCTTCCGAGATGAAAGGCTATATGATCTCGACAATGCCGCTGATTTACCATCAGGTTGCACAGATCTTGTCTCAAGGTGATTAGTCGGAGTAGAAATTTGACAAAGTTCACCCCCAGATGCTTGTTTTTTATCACTTTTCGAGATATAATCCTTTGAAGTATTTATGATTGAATTAGTCGGTGCATGTTTTGATTTGAAAGACCCCTGCCTTTCAAATGTATTTCGCTGTTTTGAATTTTTCAAATCAGGGATGTGAGACAGTCTAGGAGATAGCATTTTTGTTTTTGATTCAAAACCAAATGAATTTTTTGATTTGAACAACATAGATTTGTCCATGGATCGGATACCACCATCCTTAAGTTGAGGAGGGACAACTTCCTTTACCGATTTCTGCCGACGAAGAACTTGATCTACGAGCTTCACCTTTGGTTTTGAATTTATAGATGTAAATGAATTAGACCTAGAGAAAACACCTGCATAATTGAAAATATTAGACCTGATAGTTAGTGACAAAAAACTAAAACAACATGTCGAAGGAAAACCCACTTCTTTACACAAACTCATGAACTTAAAAGGAAACTCCAGGAATGTCAACATCAGAGAAACAATGTTCTAAACACCATATAACCTTGAAAATTATGTACTCGCAGATCTGAAGCAGACCGTGCTAACTTTGGATTATCATTAACTGAGACAGCATCAGAAGAGGGACCACCGAGTGAAGACTGAACTCTTCCCTTGTCCGGGATCTTTAAAGAATTCTCGCGAGAAAGAGCAGCTGCTTTGCCGGACCAAGAGGACTTTGGCAATCTGGCCAGTGATTCAACAGCCGGCTTCTTCATGATAGAAGAAACTTCAGCATCAGCGTCATCTCTTAGCCTTTTGTTTGGAATTTTCACACTGCTTCTACTTCTATTTCCCTCAACATCAACACTATTTACATTTTCACTAATTGCTTGACCAGAGGAGTTATTTTTCTCATTAGCATCCACTTTTCCAATTTTATCTTGTCTCAGACTTCTCATATGCTCCCCGGATTTGCATTCTTCACACAGCCAGTCACCTTCAGGGACTTTAGCCATCTTTTCTCGCATGCAATAACTGAGATAGGATGAATAGTCATACTTATTTCAAACGCATTCAAATATAATGTAGCATAAACAGGAAAATAGAGAACTTTTAAAACTTACGTATGTTCTGCACCATCAATACACCTACAACATACAGCAAGCAAATCCTCCCGACCTGCATCTCCACATATATCACAGACTTTAACCTATTTCAACAAAAAGAGTAACTTTAATAAGAGTTCAATTTGGTAAACAAATGAGATGTATGGAAAATCAACAAAGAATTGAGCATTTGCTGTTTTATAAAAAACTATAACTAGTGATAATAGTGCAACTCAAATGTTTTTAAAGTGTACAGCAACCCAGGAACCATGTTTTGATTGCTATCCTAGAAGAGATATTTATTACACCTCATAAATCCGAAATAATTGCCCTATTTGCAATCTTTGAGAATCGAACATGTGATCTTACCACTAACACCAATTGAAAATCGAATGTTTATCGTTTTACCAAATGTCATAGCTAATGGTAATGATTTAACTCAGATATTTTAAACCATATAGTAGTCAAACATCACGTTTCGATCGTTATCCTACCATGACAGTTATTGGTCCACAACAATCATAGAAGATTATTTTGAAAAAAAAAAAATCATAGAAGACAAAAACACTTGCTCATAAAGACAAACAATTTTCAAGTACCTTTCTGGATCAAGAGTTTGATATTGCAAATATTTATATAGGTCTACTCATCATTGCAATTTCACAAATGTATTTATTGGATCATGCATCGATTGAGAGTAGCACAAGTCACAAGCATAGTCACACTTAGCAGCATCCATCCCGGAGTTCATTCATCAAACCTTTATTGCCAATAATATTTAATTCTAAAATAATAATAATAATAATAATAATAATAATAATAATAATAATAAAGCAAAATCTTGTTGTATGATGGTGATAATATTTCATGTAAATAATCCCTTATTATCCCAACACACAGGGCCAAGTATGAAATCAGGAAAAAGATAATATTATTCATCAAAGCATATATACAAGTGGCAATAACTGTTAAATGATGATGTTTAACATCAATATGCTGTTTCAAAGTAAAGAAGAACTCATGATTTTTTTGTATTCAATGATGATTGTAGGGGTATCCGACCTATCATAGGACAGAGGTTATGCTCAAGATGCCTCAGGCCTTTAAACATATTGAAATGAGAAATACTGAAAATTGGTGTGTGATTAAATATGAATGTGGCACATAAATTTGTTTTTTTTTATAGGAAACCAGCATAAAATGATTTTTGATAGGTTTATTAAACTATGATAGCATAATCCCCTACTAAATAAGCAAGAATACATTCTTACATCCTGCTCCACCATATCAGAGTCATCAGTGTCATCAACAAGATGCATGTCTACTCCCGTATCCACATTCTTCTCAGAAGAGTTAACAGTATTAGCAAGAAGATCACCGCGTATATCAGTCACCACATCTCCAGTCAGTAAAGAATTCAAGCGCTCGCTTGAGACCTCTGCATGTGCCCCGTGTGGAGCAGAACATTTATCTTCTTCCATGTCCCTCAAGTTTCTGTCACATAATGAATATTTTGAAGTGGAAGTATCCTTTACCATCAGTAAGTCAGTACCATGATCTGTGCTTTTTGAATCTAGAGTCTCAGGAAAACCTGGATGTCGTGAAGATAAGCCAATTGGTAAGCCACTACAGGGCAATTTATGGTAAAATTCTCCATTTATTTTGCTCATCCTATTATGATTGGCTGTAGAATGTTCGACTTCAGATTTATCATTTCCATGTTCAGAGAGGGTCTGACAGTCAATTGGATATCCATATCCTTGAACAGGTACACGATTGGTGAACACTGAAGAGTAGGGTAGATTTCTGTTGTTTACTTTTCTGTCGTGAAAGTTGTACATTTGGGTGGCTTCATTAGTGCCACTGTCACATGACAAACAATCATCTGGAATTTTTTGAGCCTCAAATTTTGAATGAACCACCATTTCATTAGACGCAGATGCATCAGACGTCCTTGCGAATCCTTTACGTAGGGCATTTTCAGAGGAATCAGAAGTTGAGATCATAGTGTCAACAGTGCTCATTTCGTTGTCAACTACAATGTTTTCCGCACAGGTTTCTCCAGCTGACTCTTCTGTTGACTTCGTAAGAACTTGATTCATATGAAAGCAAGATGAGCAAGGGGCAGAGCACATGTTGCACTTCCCAGATTTCCCCCTGTGGTCAACATTTTGACTTGTATCTGAAAAACTGTCAAATCCTTTCTGAAATTGAGACGCCTATTGAATAAAAAAACACATGTAAAAGAGTGCTAAATAGATCAAAAGGATTAGTTGGGAACGACAGTAATGCAATAATCCATCATCACTGGAAACAGGTGAGTAGCTTGGAATGCTGCTGCTTCTTCTTCTTTTTTTTTCGAAGCAGCGGGGAGATCACATTCCTTATAAGTTTTACATTAATCAACAGTAATTTGGACCAAGTTAAGAAAGTAGAGATGACATGATCCCAGTTAATTACTCAAGCCTCGTAACAAGCCCGCCATTCAAGCAATCATTCTGAATTCTTCTATAGGTGTCTGTGCTTTTAATAAATAAAAGAAAACTAGAAAAGGGTGAGCGGATGCAGCAGACAGGGAAAAAAAACGACACCATTGAACAAGAGCAGTCATTAGACTGATATTAAATGATAAATCTAACCCTTGCAGCCTCCGGTTTCTTCTTAAGATAGGGAAAAGTGCCTATAATCAATTAAGAGAACCACCAAATCCTTACACCGGTTTGGCGTAGGTACCTATGCGCATCAGCTATATCTGTTTTACGTACATGTAGCGCTGCATTTAACTCAGGCACTGAGCCTTACAAACTCTTCGGTCTCCCACATGCTCGCGGAAAAAAAATTGGACATTCCCCCAAACTGGTATCATTTACAATTCATGCTAAAACAAGTAGCAAATAACAACCAAGGAAAAGGACAAAACACACTACATGTAAAAAATGCTGACAAGAACCAAGATTTGCGTCAAATTGAACATGCAACGAAAGGTAACCCTAATTGACATACCAAGGGCCGAGAAAGAGCAGAAGAGGCATGGCAGATGGTGCGCTCCTTGGGCTTGCTCATGGGCAACTCGCCGTCGATCAAGCGACCGCCACTTTTCCAGATAATTTCTATGAATCACAATATTAACCTGCCAATTGAACTTCTATGTATCTGTTGTAAGAAAAATACAGTAAATTCCAACCACCCCTCTTAGTAAGCAATTACCAGCAAAGGAATCGAAATCCGATTGAGAGGTGGATTCTTTGAATATCATAATATATATATATACACAAAAAGATCGGCAAAATCTACAAAGAATTTACAGAAATAAGGTTTAGGGGAAATATTATTAATTACTAAGGGGATAACCGTGCAGTAAAAGTCGCTTAGATTTCTAATTTTATTTTTGTTTACATTTTTTTTTTATATATTTGATTTGATTGAATTATTTATTATTTATTTAATCTTTTTTTTTATAAGGTTAAACTTGCAGGCTGCAACCGTTATTTTTCGATGTGTTTTGGATAAGCTTGTAAACTAACGCAATAGCCAATAACCCCGTTAGTTAAGTAAACTGCACCGGATAAGCCATGTGCAATAGGTTGATGCAAGAAAGTATTGGTAGGGAATTGAACAACTGATCGCTGGTCAAATGTTTACTTAATCTTTTGATTTAAGTCAGTGCATTTTTTATTATTAATTTTGTAGTTTTCGAGGGTTTTATTCATTAAAAATTATTATTTTGTGTGCTAAAAATATTAATTTTTTTTAAATATGAATCGAGTCTAACCATCTCACAAATATAAATTCGTAATATTGCATCCCAAAGCTCTAATCGAATTGATGGCCAATAAGATCTTATCGTTTTGGTAGTTTATAATTTTATATATATAATCTGGAAAAAAAAATTGAAATTGATATCCGAATTAAATAAAAATTTAATTAGCTTAAAACTAATTAGCAATCCCGCCCTTTTCATGAAATTATTTATTATTTATTTAATAATACAGTTACTCAGTTAAAAATTCCTATCAGAGTTTCAAAACGTGATTCCTGGCTCGCAATTTCTAAGGTAATCTTTTTGGAATTTTTTCTTTACAATAATTTTTTGATTACATATTTTATTCTTATATAAATATAATTTATGTATTACTTTGTGAAATTTTATTGATTATTCACCAGCATTCGTAATAAGATCATGGATGTAATTTATCCAAATAGTCAAATTTTGTATATTCAAGTTTGTAACCTTGGATTTCAGATTTCGTATGTCCATGGATTAATTAACTAGTAATATGTGCGGTTAAAAATAAATGAATTGTTTTTAAAATAAAATATTTTATCATTATGCATGGTCATTATTAATAATGAATTTAAAATTTATTCCTGCAACTTAACAGTTGATTCCGTTTGGAAAAAATAATAATAAATTATATTAATATATCTTTACTGTCTTTATTATATTCTAATTATAATTATAATAGATAAATTCTTTAGATAAAATAAATTTGATAATCTTAATATATGTCCAAATTTACCATTATCATTCTACTAATATATCTGATGATTAAGGGGAAAAAAAAGATTAATCACTCAAAAACTTCACACATTCTCTCCCCATCATCCCTTTATCCTAAATCCTAATTACCACTATCTCATTAATCTAATATAGAAGATAAATTATAAATAAATTCAAACTTACAAAAACATATTTTATCAACATACAATGCGTGTGTTCGATGTACTAGTATTCATTAGATACATATCCCATTTATTAATTCAAGAAAAAATGATGTTTTAAACTTTTGATAAGGCTCATATATGTCCATGGAGAGGGGCATACCATAAAAACCATCCGGTTCGCGAATGTTTTGAGTTGTCTCTAACAATTCATTGAATTCAAGCCGAATTCGAATATATTCGAATTTTTTTAAGCTGAATCTGAAACCACATTATTTTACTCGAAAGCTTACAAATTTAATATTTTATTGATTATAATATAAATACATCATCATTGATTGCAAACACACTTAATTTATATACCAAACTTTATAGAATTAATTACACTACGTAAATAACCTTATATCTAATGTGCTTAGGAGTTAGGACAACTTATGTATCTCCTCTATCATTTCGTGTATCTCCTCAAAACTCATCAATGATATCATCATGGAAAAAAAATCGTTTTTACCCACTTGGCCCTCGGGTAAAGGTTGTAGGTTCTAACTCCTCATCCCCCACCTCCAATGTAATGTTTCGAATTTAATTTTTTTTAAAATGATATAATGTGACTCAATCAATTATATGAAGTGGAGAATTCAGATTCATACATAGAATATTTTCAAAAAAAATAAAAAAGAAATGAACATCGGTGTTCCGTTCTCAGAGAATAGAAATCGCAGTAAAAGATTTAAAAAATTGTGTTGCTTCAATACCTCCTGTATCTAAACAATTTGAGAATCTTAATACATTTTTGAATACATTGGATTGATAATACGCTAAATATTTACCAGACATTTGCCCCGTTTACCCACCAGCAATTGCTATCTGAAATACAACTTTAAATTTACCCACACAATACTAACTCAGTGAAGGCAACATTGGGGTCATACTAAGTCCAGTGCCACCATAACCACCTGGATCCGCATGCTTCACCCGACCATAATATCGAATATGTCGTAGCAACCGCGCCAAAAAGGTGTTATGGCATATCGTTGAGCTATCACACACAATCGCAATATGTTTGCGTGCACGTGTTATTGCCACATTCATTCGTCTACTGTCTCCTAAAAATCCGACAGCTCCCAAATTGTTCGAGCGAACCTGGACGGACAGCAAGAAAAACAATCGATCACGAATCATGCATGTTACGAGGAGTATTTCAATCTTTTTACGAAGTAGAGGTATTAATTGAAGCTTACCATTGATATAATGACAGCATCTGCTTCACGGCCTTGAAAGCTATCAATTGTTGCAACTTCAACGCCTGTGGTTATGGGAAACTCCTCTAGCCTGTCTCTTAGTAATTGCACTTGTGCAACATAGGGAGACTGCACAACTATGGATGCTGGTATTACTCCTGCGTATAATGAAAATGCTTAAAACCAGATGTAAAGAATACACGTATCCTCTTACCTTTCCATCTCTTTCGCCTCATATCACTCTTCTATTATATAATTTATTTATTAATAATGTGCATCGGGTCAGGGGTGCGCAAAAAACTATATTTCAGTAATTATATAGAAGTCATAATTCTGATTTCCTTTTTTCTTTTTCTTTTTTTTCATTTTCCCCTATTCATTGTGGTTATCAGAATTGGAGGAGATTACATGGAAAAACTAAAAAGAAAGTGTAAATGAGATACCAGCATAAATCAAAGAATAGACATGTTGCACGACGATATCTGCTTCCCCTTCATTATAGAAAGAGCCTGTCCCAGCTGGATCTAACTGCTCTTCACAACCTATGGACAAGCTTCCATACGGCAACCGTGTGTCAAGCAATAGCAACGGGCACTGTGTTATCCATGTTGGCTGTGAAGTACAAAGACAAAAGAAAAAGCCAATTCAATTACTTTACAGAGAAGTGCCTGGCATGGGGTGTAGATATAATGAGCACAATTACTGCAAGAGACTCGCTTCATTGTGTTCACGATCTCAGAAAGATTCCTTCGGTGCCAAATTTGAATTGAAGGATTTGGATTTAAAATCCTTAACACAGAACCACTCAAATCGTTTGGCTAATATTGGAATCCAAGCATTTCAAATCCATTATCTTTCAATTTAAAGGCATTTTTTTAACAAAACCAAGGTATCAAATAGAGCCTGAACGAATTCATTTTGTATCTTCTAAATGTAAAAGTAAATCTTCAATTACGACCCAACTTTAGATGCAATTATTTTTAGGACTTGGGAAGGTGTAACTCCAATTTCCATTCATTCATTTCCAGAACTTCTCAAGGTGCTATGTTGCCATCACAAAATAGTCTGTCACATACTCACATTCACTGTATCAGTTGAAGAGCAATCCCAATCCTTTCCATTCTTAAATCACAAGGATCAAACCTGGCTTCCTAAATCTCTTATATTATTTTCTTTGGAGATCATTGAACATGGGAATCTTGCAAGTCCATCGCATATGCTTATTGTGGAAAGAGTCTGCCAATTCTAAACATATCTGTGTACAGGACAGGGATTTTGGCTTTGGTTGCATAATCTTTTCTGCATCCATGAAAGGACCCTACTCACTACTCTAAACTTAAGGGCTTGGCCAATCTTTTAACAATGACAATATTATAGAATTGATCGCTTCGCATATTGACACAGCCCAAGGAACAGATTTAGGTTGCTTAAACAATAAATGCCACAAAATGAAGAACCAAGAACTGTACTTTACCTTTACAAATGGAGAATCAGAAAGGAGATGAGAAGTGACACTTGAAGAGGACTCAAGCATTCCATCGTACATCTCCTTTGAAGCCCAGCTGGCTATTGCATCATTCATCCTGTACTGTGTCATTAACTGAGTTGAAAGAATCCCTTCATGCAAAGTTTCTGCTCTCTCTAACAGAGATACCCCAAGACCACCTTCCAAGGCTTTTCTAGATAGGATCACAGGGGCAAGTTGGCATTTGTCCCCAGCTAGTATGCAGCGCTTTCCCAGCAATATTGGTATCCAGCAAGAAGGCTCAATGGCTTGACCTGCTTCATCTATGACAACCAGGTCGAAAGAGTTGAGCAATCTAATTAATGGGTCAGCTGCTCCAATGTTCGTCGCAAGTACAACTTGCGCACTAGATAGAACTTCTCTCACTGTTTCCCTTTCCTTCTTCTTCATTGACTTCCCCAACTGTTTCAATAGCTGGCGTATACCAGCAGCTAAAGAATCATCTCTTAAGCAATGGCTGAGATCCTTCCTCAAATCTGATTTCTTCCTCTCGAATTCTGATTTAAAATCTGCAAGTTTGGTGTTGACAATTTCAACCAAAGATTTCGAAGCTACTGCAGGGGATATTCGTGCCGGATTACCTACACGCACTATATTAGCTCCAATATCAGACAGTTTCTCTACCATGTTGTCCACTGCTGCATTTGTAGGTGCCGTGACAAGCACCCTTTCCCCCTGTTCAACAACAAGTGAAATTAGTTCCTTGAGCACAACAGTCTTTCCGGTTCCTGGAGGCCCTTGAATTATCAACATGGGACGTTTCTTGTTTAAACCCAATGCAATTGCTCTTAGCTGGGACGCGTCATAACGTTCAGTGTCTAACAATTCACCCAATTCAATTTCTGCCCAATCCACAAATTTATTATCTTCAAGCCACGCAACATCTTCTTTATCACCAAAAACTGTAGCGGCAACAGTTATTGATGGATTTTTTTTGTGTAAACCTTTTTTCTGAAGCATCATCAAAGCTTCACAATTACGCTGAACATAAAACATAGAAATTATTAGAAATAAACATATATGTACCAATAGCAAGAGATGAGGTGATAAAAACAGAAAGACTAGAGAAAACTTACAGAAAAATATAAAGTGAACTGGTGAAGGTTGATCTAAATTTTCATATCCAGGGCTGATACCACTTCAATTGGATATTCATTTCATTTGCACATTCTTGGGATCATGTACGATATTATCCAGGTAAACATTATTTTTATCTTGACATGATTAGTAAATAATTTTTGAACTGCGAGCCATAAAGCAACCTCATCTCTAACTACTTCATTTAGTACATGCAAGAAAGAAAAGGGAAAAAAGCATTTCATCTTGTGTAATTTATTTCGACTGAGGCTACATGTGGCTACCTCACAGAACAATGGAAGGATCACAATCTATTTATACTTCCCACTACAATGAATGCATTATCATTTTCATTGGTTTTGGCCTTTAGGGGAGGGTGGTCAAACAGTACCTCATATGTGAGTGTATCAGCTAATCCTTGTATTCGATCTATCCGAATATTCTTGGCAAAAAGTTTGGAAAAGGTGGGATCCCCATGACGGGATTCAAGAGCCACACTGATGCTGCATCCATCCTCTCCCAGATTATTTACAAAGCCTTGAAGGCAAGATGTTGCACCAGCTCCCCTACTATCACATATTCTCACGCAAACCATGTCTCCGGGAGAAAGATTAGTGGGTGGCAGTCTGTGGTTTCCTTCAGCTTTGAACAAAACCAGATGCATTCCTCCCAATCCTGTAAGACGAGCCAAAACAGTTAATTTAAGTAAAGAGAATGCTGACGCATAAGGGCTAAGGCCAACAAAGAAGTCATTTTGACCTGTAGATGTGCTGACTGCATTCAAGTTGCATATTGTATCACACATTTCTTGCTCAACCTGGGAATGACTGACCAAGAATTCGGTGGGCTTAGGTGAACTACTACTGTTCTCATCAGGTGTAGGAACAGCATTGAGTTCCTCCTGAGTAAACTCCAATTCGGCATCCCTTTCCACACGAAGTAGTTCAGACATATGCTTGGTTAATTCATCGATGTTGCGCTGAATAGCCTTGACCTTGTTGAGGTCCATTCCGAGAACACCGTGGAGGGACAGTGGAGGCTTCCTCGCTATGGCTTTATGCTGAACTGCAAAATAAACTCTAAAAATCAAGAGAAGCAGGATTGGAAATTGGAAGTCTCGGGGGAGAGAGAGAACCTGAATTAGCGAGTTCCTTTAGCAGCTTCCAGGACTCGGTTTCACGCCAGTCAACGAGAAGCGATTGCTGCTGAAGGTCTTGGAGAACGTCTCTGAGCTCTCTCTGGAAATGATCAAAGAGAGTTGGATAATGAGTGCAGGTCTTGAGGCAGATGGCTTCAAGGCCAGGAGGCATCGGAACGGAGTTCAGGTAAGGCTGCGCCTCGATCACAAAAGTCAATCCCGGACCCATCCTCTGTTTGAACTCGGATAAATCCCCCTGCATCTCCGCCTTCGCAATATCCAAAGCCATGGATTTCATCCCCTGGCATATCCATTTCATCACGCTTTTCCCCAAGTCTTTCCGTCCCAGAGGGTCTCCATTTTGATGCACAGTCAGCAAGCTTCCCTGATCACCATCTTGCCGCGGTTGCCCCAGCTTCTTCTTAGGAAGAACACCAACTTTCTCTTCTCTCTTCTTCCCGCCGCTTCTCCTCTTCGTAGTTGCACTTGCCCATACACGACGCGGAAATCGAGAGCCTATCAATACTCGATTGTACAGAGATAATGACTCATCGGGACGCCGGCCGTTACCAGGAGACTTGTAAAGCAACGTGGACACTCCGCCGCAGAACACACACGACGATTCCATCCTTCAATTCAGCTCGGCGGAGTAAATCTCAACAATCCACTACCATACACATTCACAGTTGTGAGCCAGAAGAACACTCGGCAGTTCACCACCACAATCCCCGAATGCTTCTGGCTCGTAATATAATAAAACAGCAAAAAAATCACAATAATATCAATAATAACACTTATTATGGATGAGATTTCTCCACCAAAAGCATCAACAATGACGAAGATATTTTCGATTTGGTTGGTGGAAGAATCCGAAAATGGAATGCAACGAAGCCTGTGCCGCAAATAGCCTAGCTTGCGTGTGAGAGTTCAGGGTCCCATCTGATATGAACTGAAGGCCCAAATTGCCCACCAGATTCCTTCGTTTGTGGACTTTGTTAGGCCGCGCTTTTAGGTGTTTTTGCTTTTGATTGATTTTAATTGAATAATATAATATAAATAGCTTGCGTTTACTTGTGGTCGGTGATTATCATATGGTAAGACTATTAATAATAATTCATTATATGTTTACTTAAAAATTAACAAAAATTCCTAAACTCAAGTCCCGTTAATAATTAGATATTTGAGCATGATTTATAATCGTCAATTTCATTAAGGATAAATAATATATGGCTTGTATAAATGGAAAGAAAATTAGAAAACTCCAAATATATTCTTCTTTATAATCTTTTCTATCATATTTAAAGGGAAAAATTGTGAATTTTTGTTTAATCACAATTGTAATCAATCACAGTAAACAAATTATTATTTATCCATAACACTCTATATCATATCTAATTAGTTTACTAATCACCTTATAAATTATATTTTCACGATCCTATCAACACAAGTAAACGTAGTAATAGTAAACAAAATTAGCAGATTATCGAGTAATAAAAATTTAAGGAGCCGAGGATCCGAATCCTGGTTACTTCAAAAGTTTGTGTTTTTAAATAAAAATTTTAATTCATTAATCTTATTACCCGAAATGACTAAGACCGATTCCTCTCCAATCCCTTACAATGGAATAACAACTTGCGGAAATTAGGGCAATTAATATCCAAGCTCGTTAATTTACCTCCATCGATCTGAATGAACATGGCCTGAAGCGGGGTAGTTACTATATTAAGGTGAAGAACCTCTGTGATCAGTTGGAGGCTTTTGGTATGAATTATGTCGATAATCATGCACTTGTTTCGATCCATAGAGAGATTTACGAAGACGACAAACGGGAGTTTTTTCCGCTAGTTGGTAGCTCTTTTTCATTCATAGGTAGAACTAGAAAGCCATCCAAATCGTATAAATGTTTATTTTTGTAATAAAAAAATCCAATTTTCTCGGATAAAGGCTTAACCGGTATGGATTTTTGGCTTCTTCGTATGGGATATAACCCCGCAAGGTGGAGTACCGTAAAAACGCAATTTCGACTCATCAAGATTCAATCTATTTGGGGGGGTGCCCGACCCAGGTATGGATTTTTGTCTTCTTCGTATGGGATATAACCCCGCAAGGTCTCGAATATTAGCTAATACAATTCTTTGTACGTCATAGCTAAGAAGGAAAATTATGGTATAACCAAGATTGAGAATTAGCAAATCTAGCTAAGCTATGAATCATTTGTTCGGATGTCTATGTTGTTATTATTTTGTGATATCATATTACGATACCCCGGGTGGATTGGACCCGAGAGGATGGTGTAACTGCAACATATTAAGGAACCCGGGACTGGGTGGCAGTAACCTGGAATCTACGAGGAAGGCTTAACCTGGGAGGCCTTAGCACCCGGACCGATACAGGAGATCGAAAGGAACCCGGGTAAGGGGCCTGGGAGCTAGAACCTCCCGGAGTAAGCCTTCGGAAGTTAGGAAAGGAAAACCAGTGGGGCCCCGGCCTTTCTATTTTTAGGGCAAGGAAACGGCCACGTTTATTTGAAGTGTGTCAGGTTCAAATCACAAATCCAATCATTACTAAACACGATCCAAAGGAGTGGGCTCTGTCTGGAAATTGTGGGGGTCTAAATCACACGTGATAACCATCTTATCACCCTAAAAGTTGTCAGTAAGGCCATACCCAGTAATCATTGAGGACCCGGGTGGGCGAGTATAAAAGCCCATCCTGGGGGGCAAGGTAGGGCTATGGACTCACTCTCTAAAAAATATTGGTAGAATTTCGTCTCCAAACGCATAAGATATTTATATATTTTGTATCTTCACCTACCTTTTCCGCTCGGGAATTTACCCATCCCCGGATAGTCATTTTGTGATAATCGCATCATTGGCGCCGTCTGTGGAAAGTGAGTCTAAGACATAGATATGACCATCATGGATGATCC
This sequence comes from Henckelia pumila, assembly GCF_033568475.1. Classification (NCBI taxonomy): domain Eukaryota; kingdom Viridiplantae; phylum Streptophyta; class Magnoliopsida; order Lamiales; family Gesneriaceae; genus Henckelia; species Henckelia pumila. The sequence continues at coordinate 105,508,755 of NC_133121.1, forward strand.
TGAAAGCTCTCGTCGAGCAGTGGCTGCAATCCAGGAACAAATGAACGCTATAGTGGATGCGGCTGTACAAAGAATCATGGCGATACAACAAGGAGAAAAAGAGGGCCAAGGGAAGGATAATGAAAAGGAAATAGAAGGGGAAGAAGAACCAGGGCCGAGGCCCAAGAAAGAGAAGAATAAAGGCATACACGTGGAGGAGGAGGGGAATTCACATGCAGGATTGGCAAATGTCACCATGGCAGGGGAGCTGGAAATGTTGAAACAAAAAATACAAAAACTGGAGAATACTGACCCGCGGGAATCTTCGCGGGTCAAAAGTTTGGGTTGTCCCTTCTCTTCGAAAATCATTGGAGAGCCATTGCCAGTCTATTTCAAGTCCGCCAAAATCAAGGAGTATGATGGCAGCGCTGATCCCAAGGAGCATGTAACCCGGTTTGAAAACGTGGCAATGTTGTATTGCTATGGTGATCAAATCAAGTGCAAGGTGTTTCTAACTACCTTGGTGGACTCCGCCCAGAGATGGTTCGAAAATCTGGAAGAAGGAAGCATTAAGACTTTCAAAGAATTCCGGGAAGTCTTTTTGCAACACTTTAGCAGCAGCAAGCGATACAAGAAAACCACTCTTAGCCTCTTCGAGATAAAGCAGCTAAACGAGGAGTCTCTAAGAGCTTATATTAAAAAGTTCAATAGAGTGGCCCTGGAAGTGCCTGCGTGTGCACCTGAAACCAAAATCACTGCTTTCACGCAAGGGCTTAAAGAAGGAGAATTCTTCCGGTCTTTAGTCAAGAGGGCTCCCAGATATTTTGAGGACCTCTTGGCTCGAGCTGAGAAATATATCAATATGGAGGAGGCCCAGCGACAGAAGAGTGAAAAGGACAAGAGGGAAGAACAGAAGGAGAAAGGAAACCAGAGTAATCAAGGAAGAAGAAGGCATGATCAACCAGGGAGGCTTGCCGCTTTTGCTCCTCACAGGGTAACCCGGGATAGGGAAATCCATTTGTGTGAGGAGAATGTTCAGCCGTTGCCTCCAAAAAGGCCAGGAAAATACTGTTCGATACACCGGGTTAACACACACGACACTAATGAGTGCCGGAGGCTCATCGTGGAACCGGGGCAGCCTATACCCGAAGAAACAAAGCATGTGGAGAAAAAACAGCGGGGACACCCCTGGGTACCCCGGTTTGACACCCCGCGAAACAATAGGCCCGACCCCTCAAAAGCCCGGGAGGTAACGCCACGGGGGCCTGACAAAGGACCCCGAGAGGGATCTTCCAAAGGGGTGATCAACATGATTTCGGGAGGATCCACTGACGGGGACTCTAATAGGGCTCGGAAATCTTGGAGCAAAAGAGAGGTCCTGGGAATCGAGGCCCGGAGACCAGATCCCTGCCCAGTCATTACATTTGGGCCCGAGGATTTGGAGGGAGTGTGTCTACCCCACAACGATGCTTTACTCATCCGAGCGCAGGTGGCTAACTATGACATAAAAAGGGTGTTTGTGGATTCAGAGAGTTCTGTGAATGTCATTTTCCAGGATGCATTTGAGCAAATGGACTTGCGGGGTTGTGAGGTTAACCCTGTAAAAACATCCCTGTATGGGTTTGCAGGACATACCATTCGGCCTAAAGGAGAAGTGTGGTTGCCTATTACGTTAGGATCGGGCGATACAAAGAATACTGTCATGGCCCTCTTCACCGTGGTGGAGGCCCCATCTTCCTACAATATTATCCTGGAAAGGCCGGCCTTAAATGCCTTTAGGTCTGTCACTTCCGCTTACCACCAAAAGATCAAATTCCCGGTGGGGGATCGAGTGGGCGAAGTAAAGGGAGATCAACACTCATCCCGACGGTGTTATGCGGACACCATCCGGGTGGATAACAAGAGGGCACGAGGGACGGAGAGGAGAGATGGTTCCAGACAGGAAGAGGTGTGCGCGGTAGGAGAAGTAAAAGAAGAATATGAGGAGGTGGAGGTAGTGCCTGGACAGCCAGGGAAGATCGTCCGGGTGGCTCGGGGAATGGAGCCTGCTTTGATTGAGCAATTAAAGACCTGCCTGACCCAGAACGCGGATGTGTTTGCCTGGTCTCCTAAGGAGCTAACTAGAGTCCCGGCCCATTTGGCAGAGCATAGGCTAAATATCCTCCCAGGATCCCGGCCCGTCAGGAAAAAGAAGAGACACTTTGGGGCAGAAAAAGACAAGGTCATTGCTGAGCAAGTCCGGGAACTTCTGGAAGCAGGGCACGTTAAAGAGGTACAGTTTCCTACTTGGTTATAGAACATAGTGCTGGTACCCAAAAGTACAGGGAAATGGAGAATGTGTATAGATTTCCGAGACTTAAAAAAAGCCTGCCCCAAGGACTGCTATCCCCTGCCCCGGATTGATCAGTTAGTAGATTCTACCTCTGGTTATGAGTTGCTTTGCTTTATGGATGCTTACCAGGGATACCATCAAATTTCCCTGGCTAGGGAGGATCAGGATAAGGTCAGTTTTGTTACGTCAAGAGGAACGTTTTGTTATGTGGTTATGCCTTTTTGGTTAAAGAATGCAGGAGCCACCTATCAAAGGATGATGGATAGAGTTTTCAAAAATCAATTGGGCCGGAATGTTGAGGTATATGTGGATGATATTCTGGTGAAATCCAGGACCCAGGACCATTTTATTCCTGACTTGGAAGAAACCTTTGGTACCTTGCGAAGGTACGGGGTGAAGCTTAACCCAGCTAAGTACGTGTTCGGAGTGAAAAGCGGGAAATTCTTGGGATTTGTAGTGACCGAGAGAGGAATAGAGGTAAACCCGAAGAAAGTAAAAATCCTAAGGGAGATGCCATCACCCTCCTCCATTAGGGAAGTGCAGCGGTTGACTGGAAGAGTCACTGCTCTGTCCCGTTTCATTGCTCGGTCTGCCCACTGGAGTCATCCTTTCTTTCAGGTGTTGAGGAAGGCTCAGAGATTTGGATGGAGTGAGGATTATGAACGGGCTTTCCAGGAATTAAAGGAGCATCTGGAAAATCTGCCCATCCTGGTTAAGCCCGAACCAGGGGAGAGATTGTGGGTTTATATCTCCACGATAGAGTTTGTTGTGAGCACAATGTTAATAAAGGAAGATGGAGGAGATCAAAAGCCAGTTTATTACGTAAGCCATGCTCTGAAGGGGCCTGAGACCCGATACAGTGAAATGGAAAAGATGGCCCTGGACCTTATTTTGACTGCCCGAAAGCTCCGACCTTACTTCCTATCGCATCCGGTCACTGTCCTGACCAATAGACCCTTGGGCCGGGTGATGACTCAGTCGGATGCTTCAGGTCGATTGGTCAAGTGGACAGTAGAATTGGGAGAATACGATATAGAGTACAGGCCTCGGGCAGCTATTAAGGCACAAGCTTTGTCTAACTTCCTGACCGAGGTCATCACATTTGGACAGGAGGAGGTGTGGAGAATCTTTGTGGATGGGGCCAGCAGTTTGGAAGGAAGCGGAGTGGGGGTGATCCTCATTTCTCCCACTCAGGAAAAAACTAAAGTGGCGATAAGATTATCATCTTTCAAGTCAAACAATGAAGCAGAGTATGAAGCAGTAATCTCGGGCTTGAAATTGGCTCGGGAGGCGTGAGCCAGGCATGTGATTGTGTATTTGGATTCTCAACTGGTAGTGCAGTAAGTCCAGGGAACTTTTGGCATCAAAGAGCAGCCATTACCAGGTTGAGCCCCCGGGTCGCCGTATGCATTGATCACCTGGTCAAGGGGATCTTTCACCCGGGTGCCCAACCCGTAGGCTATGATGTTATCGTTCAATAATAAGGCGGGGGAGGAAAATGTCCTATTCTTGACTAATGCCAAGCTACGAGTATAAGGCTCCTCAACCTTATAATGTTCGGGAAGCTCAGGTTGAGGAGGGAGACTAGATAAGAACCCGGTCCTAAAAGTGAAAGGAGCCGGGGGTTGAATAAAAAAATACCGCTCTTTCCATCCCTTTAAAGATGAGGGGATATCGGAAAGAAAACGAGCATTCAGCCGTGCGGCCAGGGAGAAAGCTCCTTCGTTAAAGCGGCAAGAAAAAAAGTAGTGCAAAATCAAAGGAGTGATGGCTAAGTTGTGCATTTTAAAGAGTATATAGGTCGAGGCCATTATTCGGAAGGAGTTCGGGTGGAATTGGAATGGGAAATCGAAGGCCACTCCGAATTTGGTCTCGGAAAAATGTGTAGAAACCGGGAGGAGGATTATCAGGAGTACTCCCAGGTAGAGGACGAAATAAGAAGTAGGATAAAGGGATTTCCCCTGAGCCACGAAGTTCCTCCGCGGCCCCTTGGGAGAGGGTGCTAGGAAGGTAAGTGTACCAGCCCAAGGAAGAGGGCACAGAAGATAGGGGTTTTGGGTTCTTTACTTTTTGTTTGCCTTTTCCCTTAGGGCGAGAGGAAGAAGCAACAGAAGTGTAGTAGCCCATACCCGAAATCAGTGATTAAGTGTTAATCAATTCATTAATCCTACTAGTTAAGAGTAAACGTGATTAAGGGAACTTTTAATGGGTTAACGGAGTCCGGAATTGGATTCAAAACACTTGAAAATGGTTTGAGGGTCATCGAGTTCGGAGGCTCCAAAGTCAAGGTTCGGACGGTTCAAAGTCAGGGTTCGGACGATCCGAAGAGTGGTATGATGTCATCATGCTGACGTAAGCAATGACGTAATATCGGGTTCGGACGACCCAAACATGTTCGGACGATCCGAACTCCGTCTATAAATAGGGGGTGCCGAGCTCACATTTGAGTGCACCAATTCCTCTCTTCTCTCTCGATTCCTTAGCCTTCTAACTCAGATCTAGGGAATTCTAGGCGTCCCGTGGGGAATCCGGAAGTGGCATAGCGATCCAGGCGTCGTAGCAGAGCTGTGGCCTAGTTTTGAGGCACTCGACAGCAAAGGGCTAACGACGGACGAAGGTATAGCTTTTGCTTCCTATAAATATTTAGGAGTATGCAATAGCTTAGTTAAGGCTTTTAGAGCACTTTAATGATAGTAGTATCATTTGGCAGTGTAGAGCAGACTATAGGCGTGGACCTAGAGTTGGTAGAGCTCGCACTGATTTGAGGTACGAAAGTACTGTTCGAGATATCCTGACTGAGTATGCATGTATTATGTGACTGCATGGTTTATATGTCATTGATTTATGCTGCATTCATTTGCATACTGAGCTATCTCCTTCGAGATGTCTGTTAGTAGGGTTTTTCCCAATCCTGTTAGTAGTTGAACTTCCATCGATTTGGGTCCGGCATATTCACTGGTATTATGGTATGGGAGCCACCTCCTGAAGCGACTGCACAGCGTGCTACATACCAGGGCCCGGTCTGTCTCTGTTATCTTATCTTTTGACCTCGAGTTATAGGGAGTTCACTTTGCATGCATGTATACTCATACTCTCGTACTGAGCGTTTTATGCTCACGTCTCGTACTCTGTGTTTCTGGACACCCTATTTCATGGGCAGGTTTGCGATTGGATGAGGCGGGTGGATCCAAGAGAGGCTAGGCAGTGGTTGGTCAGCTGGAGCTTCGTCTAGGTTTTATTTCTGTTGTTATTTGGATTGATTCAGCTGTTCGATCTGGTTGTATAATATTTGGGTATTTACAGATTCCTTGCCTTGGGATTGTATACTGTTTATGGTTTCCGCAGTTTTATTCTGATATCCGTTTAATCAAGTTAATTGCATGCCTAAGTTTTGTTTAGTAGGTGATCCAGATAAGGGTGAAAGAGTGGGTGCCCGGTTAGCCAACTTGTGGCTAAGGGCTTTTATGACTCTATGTAAAACAATCTTTTGTTTAATATAATTTACACTTTTATAATGGTATTGACTTTATCTTTCTTCATATTGTTATATTATGATATAATATTGTTGTTTTGATAAAGACCTTGAATATACTATAGTGTATGTACGATGTGGTAGCACATGGGGATGACTATCATGAAACACATCTTATAGTCACTGTATATTTTAAACTGTTCCTAGTCAATTGAGCCGTCCGCAAAAAGGGATAAGGATCGCTCGAGATTGAGACTAGCATTTGCGATGCCGAGTACCACGTTTCATTGGTATGGAACATAGAGATGTTCAAAGCATGCAAATGGATATTCATATGATGAATGATCTAACTACCATATTCGAACTTTCCAAGTGGTTATCACTTATCGAGTGGATAAAGTCCGCGGTTTTGGTTGTACATCATTAGTCCTTATTACTTGAAACATCATTGAGACTCTATATGCTAGTACTGTACTTTGACTCGTTTACCGACTCTATTGGGGTCATCAGGTGTCGGGATTGGGTACAGTTACGACACATATAGGAGTCGATGCTTTGTTGTCAAGGATTCACCACATACTTGTGAGTGTGGATATCCTATGCGATCTGAGGAGATATTAGTGTGACGAATCTCTGGCCAGAGTACATGATGTGTTTTAGGTTAATGGGTTATCCTAGTAACACATGCGATGTCACTAATAGATCTCCAAGATGTTATGCATAGTTATCGAATCTCGAACGACTCTCGATATACCAATGGTTGTTGATTCGATCGGGATATATGGTTGAAGGGATCGTACTGTACGCTAACCAAAATCTACTGGTTCTTGCAGGCACTATCAGTAATACCTAGGAAATCATGGGGCGATGTTGCTAGGCGCTCTTACTATGATTCGATGGGTAAGTCGGAAATTGTTGTTCCGAGTCACAAGGAGTTGTGAGCCCATGGCTAGCTGTATTCCTGAACCATTGAGGGTTACACAAGTAATGGATTACTAAAACCCCGTAGAGATAGTTAAATTTAAAGAGTTAAATTTAATGAAAGAGAAGTTGGACTTCTTAACTAAAGGGAGTGAGATTTCCTAAAATGACATAGGGATGGACATTTTTGGAAATCACTGAATTCGAATTCAGAAAAATTATCTTGACTCTAAAAGATGCAGAAATGGTTTCTGTGCACATTGGTAAAATCAGTTTTTCAATCGGAGTCACGATGAATTTTATATTAATTTCTATAACAACGGGCTTGGCTTGTTGGGCTTAAGTTATGGATTGTGGGCTTTAAGGAGTTAGAGTCCTGATACAATTATAACTAGAAATTATCTATAAATAGATGTGTTGGGTTCGAAAATCACACATATTGTGTCTTATAATTTTCGAACACTGCATAAATAATTCTAAGGGATTTTTCGAAAATTCCTTGCTCCTTTTTTGAGAAAATTCGGATTGTGATTTTTGTGAAAAATTACAATTCTGAATTAACAGATCATATCTGTTTATTCTCTATGCAAAACTTCGGATTGATTTCTAGTGCAGTCAATCAGAGGGTTTCTGTTTTCTGTTCGTGGACCTTATTCCGGTGATTGATCGTGACGCCATCGGTTCCCGGGATATACAAGAAGAGCAGATTAAATTCTGTTGGAGTCCATAATCTCGTTTCGAGATTTAAGGTAAAACATTAATTGTGATTATTTGTTTTACTTGTATAAATTTAATCGTAAAAGTTTTGATACCCAGATATGGAATCGTTCCATATTAATAAAATAAATTTTAAACTTCCGCTGCACCGGGTATCAATTCTAATTGATTTGAACACAGTTTTCTAACAGTGGTATCAGAGCCAGGTTGCTCAGATCAAACGATTAAATTAATCGATTGTACAAAATTTTTAAGCCTCGTTTTTGAAACAAAACAAATTTTTTAAAAATCAAAATTTTGACGGGCAAAACACGGGCAGCGATTGTCGCTGCCCAGGGCAGCGAGCGCACGGCGCTGCCCAGCGCAGCGCAGCGCAGCGCAGCGCATGATCGCTGCCCAGCCCGAGCCCCGGTCGGGGCACGGGCTGCCCGGGAAAATTAAATTTTTATTTTTTAAAAATTTTTTGAATTTTTGAAATTCTAGTGTTTGATCCGATCGAAAATTGTTTTCGATTGGATCACGAGGCATCGGATCGAATTGTTCGAGTCCGAAATTTTTTTTAAAAAAATTGATTTTTGGATAAATTTGAATTTTTGGAAAATTTATAAATTTTATCCGTTAAATTGAATTTTATAAAATTAATTATTTTGGTACAATTGATGATAAGATATGATCTTATGGATGGATAAGATAAAATATGATTTTATCTTATAATTATGATGCCAATGCATGTTTATCCAATTATTTAATTATTGAATTAATTAATGGATAAAGGATGATCGATTGCCATGACCAATGTTTTAGGTGTATGTTAGGTGATTTAAATTTGTCTTATTGTTGTTGGCGTTTATTAATGGGCTTGGTTTATAGCCCAATATGATTGTCATATGTAATAAAAGTGGGCCTGGTTTATGGCCCGTTCCCACCCCTAAAAATGTATCCCATATTTGTCATCGAAATTTATTGTAAATTTATTAGACTTAGTGGGAGACAAAGATTTGAAAAAATGGTGGGCCCAGCAGACAATGAAAACCGAAAAAATGTAAATTGGAAGCACAATGTAATAGGATTGCATTGCATACTTGCATATCACCTAGGATTGGACTTAGACTCGTGATTGGCAACCACGGGTCGAATAGTTAATGGGATCGATCATCCTTTAATAATATATGATATTATTGATGTATGCATGTTTAGACATAAATTGTATGAATCCCGCAAGCATACATAATTTGCATGATGAGACAAATTTTCAAAATAAAATCTCTCATTTTAAATATGATTTAAAATTGATATCAAGATAAACAAAAGGGAATTTTAAATATTGTTTAAATATTCCTACCTTCCATCAACGATCAATGTATGTGATGCTACCCGCGGATACGGTCCGGCTCATATTATTGGGGGGGCCCGTTCGTCGGAAAGCTGTACATTGGATCGACACATGTTGTAAGTTGGGTGGAACTCCCATGGGATTGGCTCATATTATTGGGGATCCGCATGGCGACCGTCCATCACAACTTAATATTGATGGGTCATCTTGACATGTCACAATAAACGGCGTCATATTATTGGGCCCTTATTGGACATGAGGTAAAAACATGGAGGTTGCTTTGGAAGCAATTGGGCTCTACCTTTTGAAAATTATGGTTGACTGATATTATTCGGGACCATAGTTTGTCAATTGGACTCCATGTTCCCACTAAAGAAAATGTTTCTCGTTTTCACTAGAGGGTAGTGAAATCGTTAAAATAGTGGGAGGGTAATTCATAAAATGAAATTCGCCATATTTTATGTCTTAGTAAATTAATTAAACAAATCACTGATTATTGTCTGTTTCCTTTTTCAGTATTTTATTACTATGAATTCGCGTAATCCACTACTCTCAATTCTCGATCAAAACAAGTTGACTGGCGCTAACTATACGGAATGGTTCCGTAAGTTAAAAATCATTCTAAATTCGGAGAAGGCTTTCTACGTGTTAGGGAAGCGTCCTCCGAAGGAAGCTCCGGCTAACACTAGTCCGGAAGAGTTGAAAAAGCTTGACGATTGGTGGGACCATGATGTCAAGGCAAAGAGTTATATGCTAGCATCAATGTCTGATGAACTCCAGAGGCGATTTGAGGATGCGGTGAATGCTGCTGACATTCACAGTGCACTCAAGGAACTTTTTGGAGCTCAGTCAAGGGCCGAGAAATTTGCGACTGTCAAAGAGCTCATGACATGCCGCATGCGAGATGGGACTTCGGTCCGTGAGCATGGGGTACACATGATTGGGCTCATTGAAAAGTTGGTAAAACTCAAACTGACATTAGAGCATGAACTCAATGTGGACTTGTTGCTTCTTTCACTTTCTTCGTCGTTTGACGGCTTTGTGATGAACTTCAATATAAACAAGATAGAGGCCACCCTTGAAGAGATGGTCAATATGCTTGTGACTTATGAAGCCACACTAAAGAAGGATAAACCGGTACTCTTGGTTGGCTCCTCTTCTAACTCTAAGAAAGGACCAAGTGGAAAGGGTAAGAAACGTTCTGCCCCGCCCAAGAAGATTGTACCAAATAAGAAGGGAAAGGCCAAGGCTTCAATTGAGATAAAAGATGAAAACGTTTGCCATTACTGCAAGAAACCCGGTCATTGGAAACGTAACTGCAAGGAATACCTCGAAGGGTATGTTTTACATTGAAATAAATGTTTCTCTTAATACTTCTTCTTGGGTATTGGATACCGGATGTGGATCTCACATTTGCAATGATTTGCAGGTGATGACAAGAAGTCGTAAGCTAAGGATGGGTGAGACCCAGCTAAGGCTCGGGAATGGTTCTAGAGTCGAAGCCAAAGCTATAGGAGACATTTGTTTAGTTTTGCAGAACAATTTTAAGTTATTTTTGAGAGATGTTTATATGTTCCGAATTTGGTCAAAAACATTATATCTATTTCTATGCTTGATAGAGATGGTTTTTCTTGCAATTTTGTAAATGAGATTTGCAATATTTACAAGAATGAATGTTTGATTGGAAATGGACAACTTGAAAACGATCTATATAGCTTAAAATTAAAAGACGTTCCAATTAATTATGTTGATAAACCGGTAACAACAATTAAAAGGAAGGACGATAGTCAAAACCCGGCAAATCTTTGGCATGCTAGGCTAGGTCATATTTCCTCAAGGAGGATGAACAAGCTAGTGGAAGAGGGCATGTTTGATATATCTGATATTAACTCTCTACCTACTTGTGAGTCCTGCCTAAAGGGAAAAATGACTAAATCTCTTTTCAAAGGGAAACCTGAGCGTAGTCAAAATCTGTTGGATTTGATCCATACAGATGTTTGCTGTCCATTTAGGATTGGTACTAAATGTGGCAACACCTACTTCATTACCTTTACTGATGATCATTCTAGGTATGAGTATTTATATTTAATGAAATATAAGTCTGAAGCATTTGAAAGTTCAAAGAATTCAAGGCTGAAGTAGAAAACAAACTAGATAAAAGTATTAAGGCACTTCGATCGGATCGAGGTGGAGAATACTTAAGTACCGAGTTTTTGGACTATCTAAAAGAGAATGGGATTCTCTCTCAGTGGACTCCTCCTATGACACCTCAGCTTAATGGTGTTTCGGAGCGTCGCAATCAAACTTTGTTGGACATGGTTCGATCCATGATGAGCTTCACTGAGCTCCCACTTTCGTATTGGGGCTACGCGCTTGAAACGGCGCTATTGTTGTTAAACAACGTCCACACTAAAGCAGTAAATAAAACACCATACGAGTTATGGAATGGCAAAGCTCCTAAGTATTCATACTTGAGGATTTGGGGATGTCCTGCTTACGTGAAGCAGACAGTGGGAGATAAGTTGGATAGTCGATCCTCCTTATGTTATTTTGTGGGGTATCCGAAGAATTCAGTCGGATATTATTTCTATCATCCTAATGAAACAAAAGTGTTTGTTTCAAGGAATGCCACCTTCTTGGAAAAGGAGTTCTTATTGGATAAGAAAGGCAAGATGATGGAACTCGAAGAAATTCGAGAAGAACCCGAGATACAATATAGCGATCCTACACCTCAAGAATCATCACAAGACACGCCTACTACTAGGAGATCCGAGAGGAATTCTAGGCCTCCTATTAGATATGGTCTTCTTCTTGAAGGGGATCAAAGTGAACCCGACATTGGATGTGATCCAAAAAACTTCAAGGAAGTAATTTCTGATGCGGATTCGAATTTATGGCTTGAAGCTATGCAATCGGAAATAGACTCGATGCATTCTAACCAAGTTTGGTCTTTAGTAGATCCTCCCGATGGAATTGTTCCAATTGGGTGCAAATGGATCTACAAGAGAAAGCTTGGGCCTGATGGAAAGGTATTGACCTACAAGGCACGATTGGTGGCAAAAGGTTATACTCAAAGACAAGGAGTTGACTATGATGAAACCTTTTCACCAGTCGCAATGTTCAAGTCCATAAGAATCCTTATTGCCATAGCAGCATGGTATGACTATGAGATATGGCAAATGGATGTAAAGACTGCATATCTTAATGGAAACATTAAGGAAGAGATCTATATGATGCAGCCTGAGGGATACACATCCATGGGAAGCGAGCATAAGGTATGCAAGCTTCAGAGATCAATCTATGGTCTCAAACAAGCATCAAGAAGTTGGAACCAGAAATTTGATGAAACAATAAAGGATTTTGGTTTCATCAAGAATCCGGAGGAACCATGCGTGTACAAGAAAGTAGTTAAGGATGCGGTAACATTCTTAGTACTTTATGTTGATGACATTCTACTCATGGGGAATGACGTAGGGATGTTGCAGTCAACAAAGATATGGTTATCAAGTAGATTCTCGATGAAGGATTTGGGTGAGGCCTCCTATATTCTTGGGATACAGATCTATAGAGATAGATCTAAGAGAATGATAGGACTTACTCAATCAACCTACATCGAAACCATATTGAAAAGGTTTTCAATGGATGGGTCCAAGAGAGGACATCTACCTATGTGTCATGGAGTTTCTTTATCCAAGTCTATGTGTCCCAAGACTGACGAAGAGATAGAGAAGATGACACACATACCATATGCGTCAGCCATTGGTAGTATCATGTATGGGATGATATCTACCAGACCGGATGTGGCCTATGCTCTGAGCGTCACGAGCAGATATCAAGCCAATCCCGGTCAAATGCATTGGAAAGCCGTGAAGGATATTCTTAAGTACTTGCGAAGGACTAAGAATGTGTTCATGGTTTATGGAGGAAGAGAATTGAAGTTAGAAGGATACACCGACTCTAGCTTTCAATGTGACGTGGATGACTCGAAATCAACCTCTGGATTTGTATTCGTGCTCAATGGCGGTGCTGTCTCTTGGAAGAGTTCCAAGCAAGACACCACAGCGGATTCCACCACTGAGGCAGAATACATTGCAGCATCAGCTGCTGCTAAAGAGGCGGTTTGGATAAGAAAATTCATCCAAGAGTTGGGTGTAATTCCTGAAGCTGTTGGTCCAGTCCCGGTGTACTGTGACAACACGGGTGCCGTTGCTCAGGCAAAGGAGCCAAGGTCTCATCAGAAGTCCAAACACGTACTGAGGAAATACCACATCATCCGGGAGATTGTGGAAAGAGGAGACATCAGTGTCGAGAGAGTGGCCTCTACAGACAATATCGCTGATCCGCTTACTAAGCCCTTGCCAGGACCATTGTTTGACAAACATCGCGAAGCAATGAGATTACGTAGTATGACTAGTTGGCTTTAGGGCAAGTGGGAGATTGAAAGAGTGGGTGCCCGGTTAGCCAACTTGTGGCTAAGGGCTTTTATGACTCTATGTAAAACAATCTTTTGTTTAATATAATTTACACTTTTATAATGGTATTGACTTTATCTTTCTTCATATTGTTATATTATGATATAATATTGTTGTTTTGATAAAGACCTTGAATATACTATAGTGTATGTACGATGTGGTAGCACATGGGGATGTCTATCATAAAACACATCTTATAGTCACTGTATATTCTAAACTGTTCCTAGTCAATTGAGCCGTCCGCAAAAAGGGATAAGGATCGCTCGAGATTGAGACTAGCATTTGCGATGCCGAGTACCACGTTTCATTGGTATGGAACATAGAGAAGTTCAAAGCATGCAAATGGATATTCATATGATGAATGATCGAACTGCCCTATTCGGAATTTCCAAGTGGTTATCAATTATCGAGTGGATAAAGTCCGCGGTTTTGGTTGTACATCATTAGTCCTTATTACTTGAAACATCATTGAGACTCTATATGCTAGTACTGTACTTTGACTCGTTTACCGACTCTATTGGGGTCATCAGGTGTCGGGATTGGGTACAGTTACGACACATATAGGAGTCGATGCTTTGTTGTCAAGGATTCACCACATACTTGTGAGTGTGGATATCCTATGCGATCTGAGGAGATATTAGTGTGACGAATCTCTGGCCAGAGTACATGATGTGTTTTAGGTTAATGGGTTATCCTAGTAACACATGAGATGTCACTAATAGATCTCCAAGATGTTATGCATAGTTATCGAATCTTGAACGACTCTCGATATACCAATGGTTGTTGATTCGATCGGGATATATGGTTGAAGGGATCGTACTGTACGCTAACCAAAATCTACTGGTTCTTGCAGGCACTACCAGTAATACCTAGGAAATCATGGGGCGATGTTGCTAGGCGCTCTTACTATGATTCGATGGGTAAGTCGGAAATTGTTGTTCCGAGTCACAAGGAGTTGTGAGCCCACGGCTAGCTTTATTCCTGAACCATTGAGGGTTACACAAGTAATGGATTACTAAAACCCCGTAGAGATAGTTAAATTTAAAGAGTTAAATTTAATGAAAGAGAAGTTGGACTTCTTAACTAAAGGGAGTGAGATTTCCTAAAATGACATAGGGATGGGCATTTTTGGAAATCACTGAATTCGGATTCAGAAAAATTATCTTGACTCTAAAAGATGCAGAAATGGTTTCTGTGCACATTGGTAAAATCAGTTTTTCAATCGGAGTCACGATGAATTTTATATTAATTTCTATAACAACGGGCTTGGCTTGTTGGGCTTAAGTTATGGATTGTGGGCTTTAAGGAGTTAGAGTCCTGATACAATTATAACTAGAAATTATCTATAAATAGAGGTGTTGGGTTCGAAAATCACACATATTGTTTCTTATAATTTTCGAACACTGCATAAATAATTCTAAGGGATTTTTCGAAAATTCCTTGCTCCTTTTTTGAGAAAATTCGGATTGTGATTTTTGTGAAAAATTACAATTCTGAATTAATAGATCATATCTGTTTATTCTCTACGCAAAACTTCTGATTGATTTCTAGTGCAGTCAATCAGAGGGTTTCTGTTTTCTGTTCGTGGACCTTATTCCGGTGATTGATCGTGACGCCATCGGTTCTCGGGATATACAAGAAGAGTAGATTAAATTCTGTTGGAGTCCATAATCTCGTTTCGAGATTTAAGGTAAAACATTAATTGTGATTATTTGTTTTACTTGTATGAATTTAATCGTAAAAGTTTTGATACCCAGATATGGAATCGTTCCATATTAATAAAATAAATTTTAAACTTCTGCTGCACCGGGTATCAATTCTAATTGATCTGAACACAGTTTTCTAACAAAGGGTCACTACATTTATGGTATCAGAGCATGCAAAGTATTCTTGGGATTTAGATTCTACATAAAGATAATCGTTAGGTTAATTTTGTAGATGGCAGATCGTGACGACCAGAGTTCTCATGGCAGTATTGGTGGGCGTTGGGGTGATGCCGACCGGGAGCTTCGTCGGGAACGCCTCCATCGTCATCGAGATGAGGATCGTTTCAGTGTACGTCGATTCTTGCAGATGGTGCCTAAGCCCTTGGTTGGAGGTGAGTCTCCGGAAGATGCGGAGAACTGGTTAGACCGCATGGAGATGACTTTTCAGACTTTCCAATGCACAGAGGAGCAGAAGATGGAGGCCCTTGGTTATCTTCTGGATGGACGTGCGCGTAGGTGGTGGAGGTTTACTTCAGCACCTTTTGTTGCGGCGAGAGGAGTGGCCACCTGGGCCGAGTTCCGCACAGCTTTTCAGAAGCTGTATTTTCCTCCTGCACTCCGTCAGTCGAAGGCGGGCGAGCTACTGAGTCTGCGACAGGGAGCCATGTCTATTGATGAGTATCAGCAGAAGTTCTTTGATCTGCTATCCTATTGCCCCGAGATTGCCGGCAGCTCCGAGATGAAGTATAATCTGTTCCTTCAGGGCCTTAACCCTGAGATCCATGATCGTGTGGCGGTTGGCGACGACATGTTCTACGAGGGTTTGGTGAGCCGTTGTCACCAGACGGAGGACAACATTCGACAAAACAGGTCTTTCTCTCAGTCGAGACCTGCTAGTTCTTTGGGTCTCCGTGCCCAATCTTTCAAGAAGTCTGGATCTACTTCTTCTTCCTC
This sequence comes from Henckelia pumila, assembly GCF_033568475.1. Classification (NCBI taxonomy): domain Eukaryota; kingdom Viridiplantae; phylum Streptophyta; class Magnoliopsida; order Lamiales; family Gesneriaceae; genus Henckelia; species Henckelia pumila. The sequence continues at coordinate 105,524,641 of NC_133121.1, forward strand.
TGGCTCTGCTAGTGTTGTCCATTTCGATAAGAAGGATAAGTGTGATCACTGTGGGAAGAACCATCCATCCGACAAGTGCCATAGAGCTTCTGGAGCTTGTTTCCGTTGTGGGGAGACTGGTCATATCCAGAGGGATTGTCCACTATCTGGGGGAGGCGGTTCTGGTTCTGGTTCAGGATCTGGTTCTCAGGCCACCGTTCAGCAGAGGTCGCAGGGACAGCCTGCTGGGAGTTCTCATTTGAGGCCACGAGCTTCTGGCCAGGTGTTTGCCTTGAGGCATGATCAGGCAGTGGAGGAGAATGAGAAAGTCATCGCAGGTACATTTCTGCTTTATGGTATACCTGCTCTTGTACTTATTGACACTGGTGCATCTCATTCCTTCATTTTTGCACGTTTTGTTAAGAGGCATAAGTTACCATGCATTGCACTAGACGTAGTGATGTCTGTTTCTACTCCGACGGGCCAATCTGCTTTGGCTAAGCGTCTAGTGATGGGTTGCCCTTTAGAGTTCGAGGGGAACATTCTGTTAGCGAATCTCATGGTTCTTGCGATGGATGACTTTGATTGCATTCTGGGAATAGATATGTTGACTACCTATCGAGCTTCAGTGGACTGCTATCAGAGATTAGTACGCTTTCATCCGGAAGGGAGTGAGAGCTGGTTTTTCTATGGAGAGGGAGCGCGACCCCCGATGCCTTTGGTATCAGCTTTGAGAGCCTGTCGAGCTCTAGAGTCTGGTGGGGAAGGCTACCTTATCTATGCAGTTGATTTGTCCGCTGAGAGTATTGGGATAGAGAGTATTCCTGTTGTGGATGAATTTCCGGATGTATTTCCAGATGAGATTTCGGGTTTTCCTCCTGTTAGGGAAGTCGAGTTTGGCATAGAGTTGATGCCGGGTACTTCGCCTATTTCTCGAGCACCGTATTATCTGGCTCCGTCAGAGATGCGTGAGTTGAAGAATCAACTACAGGATCTTTTGAACAAGGGGTACATTCGTCCTAGTGTATCTCCTTGGGGAGCTCTTGTTCTTTTTGTAAAGAAGAAGGATGAGTCTATGCGGTTGTGTATTGACTATCGGCAGCTAAATCGAGTCACTATGAAGAACAAGTATCCATTGCCTCGTATTGATGACTTGTTTGATCAGATGCAGGGCAGTTCAGTTTACTCCAAGATTGACTTGAGATCTGGGTATCTCGCTATGGGCATTACGAGTTTCTAGTGTTGCCATTTGGCTTGACTAATGCGCCGACTTTATTCATGAATCTGATGAACCGTGTCTTCAGAGAGTATTTGGATAATTTTGTCGTGGTCTTCATTGACGACATCTTGGTGTATTCGCGTAATACAGAAGAGCATGTTTCACACTTGCGGTTGGTACTGCAGACTCTTTGGGATGAGCAGTTGTACGCCAAGCTGAGCAAGTGTGAGTTCTGGATGGATCGAGTGGTCTTTCTTGGCCATATCATATCCAGGGAGGGGATTTCTGTTGATCCAAGCAAGATTGAAGCGGTGCTTAATTGGTCGCGCCCGACGAAGGTTGCTGAGATCCGTAGTTTTCTGGGTCTAGTAGGGTATTATCGTCGCTTCATTCTGAACTTCTCTCAGTTAGCTCGACCTTTGGCGCAGCTTACCTGCAAGGGTATGGATTTCGAGTGGTCCTCCGAGTGTGAGGAGAACTTCTGCGAGCTTCGACGGCGGTTGACTTCTGCGCCAATGTTGGCATTACCGTCAGGATCTGGAGGGTATGTGGTATACACTGATGCTTCTCTTCAGGGGTTAGGTTGTGTCCTGACTCAGAATGGGCATGTGATCGCATACGCTTCTAGACAGCTGAAAATTCACGAGGACAACTACCCAGTCCATGATTTGGAGTTAGCAGCCATTGTATTCGCTTTGAAGATCTGGCGTCATTATCTGTATGGCGAGAAATTTGAGATCTTCACCGACCATAAGAGTCTCAAGTATTTGTTCACTCAGGCGGAGTTGAACATGAGGCAGAGACGTTGGATGGACTTGCTTAAGGACTATGATTGCGAGATTAAGTACCATCCGGGAGCTGCTAATCTCACTGCTGATGCTTTGAGTCACAAGGTGCGACTATCCGCACTTCAGACTTGTTCGATGTCTAGTGCGATCAGTGACTGTTGTAATTCAGGTTATACCTTCAAGCATAAAAAAGGTATGCAGAGTATCCAGATGTTTACGATATTATCTGAGCCAGCTTTGTATTCGAGGATTCGAGATGCTCAGATGTCTGATTCGAAGACCCAGCGTTTAGCTCGTCTAGCTAACGAGGGTAGCTAATCTGGATTTCATTATCAGTCAGATGGATTTCTGTGTTTGTCTGATAGACTTGTGATTCCGCAGGATGTAGAGTTGCGAGAGAAGATTTTGTCTCAGGCGCATCGCACTAAGTTGAGTATTCATCCTGGGAGCAACAAGATTTACAAGGATCTACGTACTCGTTTCTGGTGGAAGGGAATGAAACACAGTGTTTATCAGTTTGTTTCGAGATGTTTGGTGTGTCAACAGGTCAAGGCAGAGCACCGACGACCTGGAGGATTGCTTCACAGTTTGTCTATTCCGGAATGGAAATGGGAGTTTATCACAATGGACTTTGTGACCCATTTGCCGGTATCCCCGAGGAACTGTGATGCTATCTGGGTTGTGGTGGTCTGACTCACCAAGTCAGCGCATTTCATTGCCTATAGCTGGGAGTACAATGTGGATCGTATGGCTCGGTTGTACATTCAGGAGATCGTTCGACTTCATGGAGTCCCTGTGAGCATTGTCAGCGATCGGGATCCTAGGTTTACTTCTAGATTCTGGGGGAGTGTTCAGCGTGCGATGGGTACTACTCTCAGTTTGAGTGCTGCCTATCATCCGGAGACTGATGGTCAGTCAGAGCGCACTATCCGTACTTTGGAGGATATGCTTAGAGCGTGCGTCATGGATTTTGGTTCAGCCTGGCAGGATCATTTGCCATTGATCGAGTTCGCGTACAACAATAGCTATCATACTAGTATTGGGATGGCACCTTTTGAGGCGTTGTACGGACGACGTTGTCGTACTCCACTCTTCTGGAAAGAAGTGGAGGAGAGACAGGCTGAGGGACCGAAGTTTATCCAGCAGGCGGTAGACATTGTTGATCAGATCAAGAAACGGATTAAGACTGCACAGGATCGTCAGGCCAGCTATGCTAACACTAAGCGTAGGCCTTTGTAGTTCGATGTCGGAGAGAAAGTGTTTATGAGAGTGTTACCTTTCCGCAAGATTCTCAGATTTGGCCTTAAGGGCAAGTTGTCTCCCAGATTTATCGGTCCGTTTGAGATCTTGGAGAGCATTGGCGATTTGGCTTATCGACTAGCTTTGTCACCGCATCTTTCCAGTATTCACGATGTGTTCCACGTATCTCTGTTGCGACGGTATGTGACGGATGAGTCTCATATTCTGCAGCGGTCTGAGGTTCAGGTGAGCAAGGATTTGACCTATGTTGAGAAACCTATTCGTATCCTGAATTATAAGGATAAGGTTTTGCGGAACAAAGTCATTCCTCTGGTTTTAGTTCAGTGGCAGCGCCGAGGCACTGAGGAAGCTACTTGGGATCTTGAGGACAGGATGCGTGAAGACCATCCTGAGTTGTTTTGATTTCATTCTTAAAGTTGTATTCAGTTGTAAACTCTGTAAGAGTTTGACTGGAATAAAGAATGTTTCTGATTTCTGTTTTACATTCAGTACTTAAGATCTGTTTTCGAGGACGAAACATCTTAAGTGGGGGAGAATGTAGTAGCCCGTACCCGAAATCAGTGATTAAGTGTTAATCAATTTATTAATCCTACTATTTAAGAGTAAACGTGATTAAGAGTACTCTTAATGGGTTAACGGAGTCCGGAATTGGATTCAGAACACTTGAAAATGGTTTGAGGGTCATCGAGTTCGGAGGCTCCGAAGTCAAGGTTCGGACGGTCCGAAGTCAGGGTTCGGATGATCCGAAGAGTGGTTCGGACGCTCCGAACGTGCTGCAAACAGTGGTCATGGATGATGTCATCATGCTGACGTAAGCAATGACGTAATATCGGGTTCGGACGACCCGAAGACCAGTTCGGACGATCTGAACTCCGTCTATAAATAGGGGGTGCCGAGCTCACATTTGAGTGCACCAATTCCTCTCTTCTCTCTCGATTCCTTAGCCTTCTAACTCAGATCTAGGGAATTCTAGGCGTCCCGTGGGGAATCCAGAAGTGGCATAGCGATCCAGGCATCGTAGCGGAGCTGTGGTCTAGTTTTGAGGTACTCGACAGCAAAGGGCTAACGACGGACGAAGGTATAGCTTTTGCTTCCTATAAATATTTAGGAGTATGCAATAGCTTAGTTAAGGCTTTTAGAGCACTTTAATGATAGTAGTATCATTTGGCAGTGTAGAGCAGACTATAGGCGTGGACCTAGAGTTGGTAGAGCTCGCACTGATTTGAGGACGAAAGTACTGTTCGAGATATCCTGACTGAGTATGCATGTATTATGTGACTGCATGGTTTATATGTCATTGATTTATGCTACATTCATTTGCATACTGAGCTATCTCCTTCGAGATGTCTGTTAGTAGGGTTTTTCCTGTTAGTGGTTGAACTTCCATAGATTTGGGTCCGGCATATCCACTGGTATTATGGTATGGGAGCCACCTCCTGAAGTGACGGCACAGCGTGCTACATACTAGGGCCCGGTCTGTCTCTGTTATCTGATCTTTTGACCTCGAGTTATAGGGAGTTCACTTTGCATGCATGTATACTCATACTCTCGTACTGAGCGTTTTATGCTCACGTCTCGTACTCTGTGTTTCTGGACACCCTATTCCATGGGGCAGGTTTGCGATTGGATGAGGCGGGTGGATCCAAGAGAAGCTAGGCAGTGGTTGGTCAGGTGGAGCTTCGTCTAGGTTTTATTTCTGTTGTTATTTGGATTGATTCAGCTGTTCGATCTGGTTGTATAATATTTGGGTATTTACAGATTTCTTGCCTTGGGATTGTATACTATTTATGGTTTCCGCAGTTTTATTCTGATATCCATTTAATCAAGTTAATTGCATGCCTAAGTTATGTTTAGTAGGTGATCCAGATAAGGGTCAGTACAGGAAGGCTTAGTCGGGAGTCGGGAAGCTTGCTTAAAAGAAGAAGGTCGGGAAAGCAGCGCAGAAGTAGAGCGAGCATCGCTCGAGCTACCGCTTGGCTCCTCGTCTCTGGGCGAGCCTTTGGCGTTCGCTCAAGAGGTAGATGAGGTACCTGTATACATTGGAAAGAAAACTTACAGAATTAAAGCGAATTAGGGATGCAAGGAAGCGAACAACGGAATTGGAAGCACAGTCGCTGAAAACCAAAGGGTAATGAGTTCGAGAAGAAAGACGGTGAGAAAAAGAAGGAAGGGTCGCGAGGATTAAATACTAAAAGGGGCCAAAATAATCTGAGCCGTGTATTTTGAAATGAACGGTAGAGATACGCAAATCGTGCTCAAGAAGCTGAAGCGACGTCTGACAAATTCTCTGACAGACACACTACGAAGCGTCTAGGGCTGACGTACGGGTAGCGACTCCCAGGTAGATACCCCGAATGGATATATCACAATACCCGGGGTAAATAGGACCCGGGATGACGATACCCCGGGTGGATAGGATCCGGGAAGATGGTATTAGCTTCTCGGGACAGCGGAGCAGGTCCTAGCCCAACTATCTTTAGGAAGTGTGGTGATATCATATTACGATACCCCGGGTGGATAGGACCCGGGAAGATAGTATTAGCTTCTCAGGACAGCAGAACAGGTCCTAGCCCGACTATCTTTAGGAAGTGTGGTGATATCACATTAAGATATCCCGGGTAAATAGGACCTGGGATTCTCGGGACAACGGAGCAGGTCCTAGCCCAACTATCTTTAGGAAGTGTGGTGATATCACATTAAGATATCCCGGGTAAATAGGACCTGTGATGACGATACCCCGGGTGGATAGGACCCGGGAAGATGGTATTAGCTTCTCGGGACAGCGGAGCAGGTCCTAGCCCGACTATCTTTAGGAAGTGTGGTGATATCATATTACGATACCCTGGGTGGATTGGACCCGAGAGGATGGTGTAACCGCAACATATTAAGGAACGCGGGACTGGGTGGCAGTAACCTGGGATCTACGAGGAAGGCTTAACCTGGAAGGCCTTAGCACCCGGACTGGTACAGGAGATCGAAAGGAACCCGGGTAAGGGGCCTGGGACCCGGGTAAGGGGCCTGGGAGCTAGAACCTCCCGGAGTAAGCCTTCGGAAGTTAGGAAAGGAAAGGAAAACCAGTGGGGCCCCGACCTTTCTATTTTTAGGGCCAGGAAACGGCCACGTTTATTTGAAGTGTGTCAGGTTCAAATCACAAATCCAATCATTACTAAACACGATCCAAAGGAGTGGGCTCTGTCCGGAAATTGTGGGGGTCTAAATCACACGTGATAATCATCTTATCACCCTAAAAGTTGTCAGTAAGGTCATACCCAGTAATCATTGAGGACCCGGGTGGGCGAGTGTAAAAGCCCATCCTGGGGGGCAAGGTAGGGCTATGGACTCACTCTCTAAAAAATATTGGTAGAACTTCGTCTCCAAACGGATAAGATATTCATATATTTTGTATCTTCACCTACCTTTTTCGCTCGAAAATTTACCCATCCCCGGGTAGTCATTTTGTGATAATCGCTTTAATAACAATAGTATTGTTTGCGATAGTTATCGTTTTTTTATTTATATGTTTAGTATTATTATAGTTATTATTCGTTTTTATTTTATAAATAATTAACGAAATATATCTATTTCGATCGGCTAAAAACTGATATTGTAGATTACAAGGCCATATGAAACTTATAATAAATATTTTGTATTTGGGTTGATGGATTTAAAATCCATAAATTTCAAATGTATTTTTTTGTTTAGATAAGTAAGACTACAAACATCAAACTCGTCTCTTGCGTATTTATATAGTATCTCATGTTCACTCAATATGATGTCATTTGAAATCCATTCGATTTTATATAACCAATGTGTATATAAATAACCTATAAATGTTTTATATATATTGATTATTAAATGTTAACAATGAATCAACAAACGAAAAAACCTGAATTTCAAACCATTTCAAATTCCATCCAAACACAACCAAAGAAAAATAGATTAAAATATTATATGAAAGTTTCAACAAAATGATTTTAAATCAATATAATTTGATTATAGTGTTGTCGTTACCAACGAAACAATTGATCAAGTAATAAATTCATACTTTATTTACTTATATATCATTGATTATATAAAAGGTCTAACGAATTTCAAATGAAATCATTATTGAGTGAAATTGATTTTTATCTTAATTATTAACATTTGAAATATATATATATATAAATATATATATATATCAATTATAAAAGTGTAAACCAAAATCAAAAGTTTTCATTGTGTACTGTCAATTGTGTTCTTCATATACACACTTAAAATTTAGCGATGATATTTTTGTAAAATTAATTATTGTGATAATATCAAAATTGGCTAACTGAGTGCATGCTAGATAATGATCCAGTTTTCTATAAGACCGAAACATCAAAATACTTAGGTTTATTTGTTTGTAGGTAAAGTGAACATATTCAACAAAAAATTTAATTACATACCGATCCAGTTTTCTAGAAGATCTATTATAAAAGTGTGAACCAAAGTTAAAAGTTTCATTGTGTATTGTCAACTGTGTTCTTCATATACACACTTAAAATTTAGTGTTGATGTTTATGTTAAAATAATTATTATGATAATGTCAAAATTGACTAACTGAGTGCATGCTAGATAATGATCCAATTTTCTATAAGACTGAAACATTAAAATACTTAGGTTTATTTGCTTGTAGGTAAAGTGAACATATTCCACAAAAATATTAATTACATACTGATCCAGTTTTCTAGAAGATAAATACCAAAATACAGTGTTTTTATTTGTTTGTAAATGAAGTGAGCATATTTTTTCCATAAAACTCTCAATTAAACATAATATAATAAAAATAATATTTTTCAATTGTTTAAAAGATTAAAATACCAAAATTATTTTATATATGGATTGGATCGACCCATCTAAAATATCCATGAAATCGTCTGAAATAAAATTCATTATACTTTTATAATCAATGTGTAATTAAGTAATTTATGAATACATAATTTGACGAATTTTTTATTGTAAACAATTAAATTATAATCTAAATATATAGATTTTTTAAAATTTTCCATCCAAACCCAACTTTTAGGTAATATCTCAAGGTGCGCTTATTTGTTTTGATAAATGAAAAATTACATAATTAATATCGACTAATCATGTGTTTACTTGCAAAATTAAAAATGGGTATAAATCTTTCGACCCATTAATGATAGGATTCACAGATGATTTTTAGTTCTAAATTTTCATGGGATTATAAATCTTTACAACATGAGAGAGTGAAACTTTTTTTTAATCCATCCAACCAAACATATTATTATTATTATTTTTGACGTGAGAACATATTATTATTTATCCATAACCACTCTATATCCTATCAAATTATCTTAATAATCATATTTTTAATCTTTTTTTGCTCAATCACATCATTTAAAGTGAACGCAGTCCAAAGGTACTACATCTAAAGGTGTGTTACAAATGAGCAATTTCCCTTGCATTGTTAGAAAAAATTCTTACCAAAACTTTAACGCACATCAAGAGGCGAATCCACATGATAGTCGTGGTCGATACGTGATTACACCCAGATCACATATTGATTATGGATTTATACACGGTTATAAATGATAAGAATCTTTAATGACATAAAAAGCAAACACGATTATAAATAATCGTACCCTCAATTCAATAACAAAAAGACTCAATAGTGTTGTCCTAATCTTTTGATACAAGTAACCTGCCCTTGACAACACAAGTGAAAATCAATCGACAAACGCCACAAAGTTTATGAAACTTTGATAAGTTTGATTAGATAAAAACAAAGCAAAACTTTGACAAAATTCTAGAGAGAATTTTAAGAATTGATAAAAATCAATAAACTCAATAATAAATGTATTCCCCACAATAATGAATATTTTTGTTGTATTTATAATACAACTACAAAAAATAATAAGTTAACGCAGAATAATGCAAAATATATCTAAATATATCAAAAGATATCACCAAAAGTTTTCTAATAGAATTATAAGACTCAAAATAGGAAAAAATAATATCAAAATATCAAAAATACTCAAAAATCCAAAAACACATACTACACGCCATACTGTGTGTAAATGCGGTCAGCGCGGGTGCGCCATAGAAGGGCGTGGGTGCGTCGCGACCTTGCATCTCGGGCGCAGGTGCGCCGTGTCCTGGGCACGGGTGCGCCTTGCTGAACATCAAATTCTTCATTTTTTGATCTTTTGTCACTCCAATGACATTAAAGGCATCCTCCAAATTGATATTAAAGTATTCCAACATGATTGTCATGGATTCCAAATTCGTCCAATCTGTAGTGACCCTGCATGGAATTACCTACTAACTGACAACTAATAGCATGCATTAAATTTAATACAGAAAAATACTTAACAGAGTAAAACGTGCGAAAACATAATCCATAACTTATATATCAGCTTAGTAAAATATATCCAGGCTTAATATTGTAGTGGTACAACCATATCGAAAAAAACTTAAAAGTAAACATTATACAGCTATATCGAATCCTGTAATTGATCGAACAGATCATCAATCCGCGGCAAAGGATACTTATTCTTGATGGTGACACGATTCAGCTGCATGTAATCAATACATAATCGCATCGATCCATCCTTCTTCTTGACGAACAAAACAGGTGCTCCCCAAGGAGAAACACTCGGATGAATATATCCCTTATCAAGCAGATCCTGCAACTGTTGTTTCAATTCTCTCATCTCTGACGGTGCCAAACGATAAGGTGCTCGGGATATAGGTGTAGTTCCTAGTACTAGATCAATACCAAATTCAACCTCTCGAACCGGAGGAAAACCAGGAATCTCATCAGGAAATACATCAGGAAACTCACTGACAACCGATAGTTGATCAATACCCGGACTACTCGTGGACATATCAACTGCATAAATGAGGTAGCCCTCCCCACCTGATTCCAAGACATGACATGCCTTCAGAGCCGAAACAAGTGGCATCGGAGGTCGTACACCCTCACCATAAAAGTACCAGCTATCACCCTCATCCGGATGAAATTGTACCAGACGCTGATAACAATCCACAGTAGCGTGATACAAAGTCAGCATATCTATTCCCAAAATACAATCAAAATCTTTCATCGCTAATATCATCAAATTAGCCGATAACACATGACCCTCAAACTCTAGAAGACAACCCATCACTAAACGCTTAGTTACTACCTCCTGCTCCAGCGGAGTAGATACAACTAAATCCATATCTAATGATACATAAGGTAATCTATGTCTCTTAACAAAACGGCTAGAAATAAAGGAATGCGATGCTCCAGTATCAATTAAAACAAGTGCAGGAATGCCACATAACAAAAAGGTACCTGCCAACATGCGATCGCTTTCCTCAGTAGCCTGATCCTGAGACAGAGCAAACACCTGCCCTTGTGACTGTGGACGGTAACCAGAAGAACTCTGTGGTGCTGGCTGCTGACGTGGAAAAGTAGAAGCCTGAGATCCAACCTGTGATCCCGATCCACTAGCAGAACCCATACGCTAAGGACAATCTCTCCGCAGATGTACCTGCTCACCACAAATATAACAAGCACCAGTAGCCTTCCGACATGAAGCTGCGGGATGTTTCCCACCACAGTGACTGCAAAACTCCTCCTTCTTCTTATTTTTCCCGAAACGGAATGTACCTCGTGAACCACGAGAACCAGATGAAGTAGTAGTAGTAGAAAAAAAATACATAGGTCCAGATTGCACAACAGATTGAGCCCTAGGCTCAAAAGATCCACTAGGCTGCCCTGGAATCATCAACAGTGCCCGCCTATTGCTGTTCTCCACTTGACGGAAACGGTTCACCAAAATCTCATAAGATGTCGGATCATCACAGACGACAACTTGTGAGTAGATATCTTGATTCAAGCCTTGCAGAAAGATATCATACTTGGACGCATCACTGTCATTAATATGAGGACTGAAAGGTAGCAGATCAAGAAATCGTTGCTGATATTGATCAATAGTCATTGATCCTTACCTCAGAGTCATCAACTCCATAGATCGTGCTTGACGAACAGCTGGAGGAAAATACAGTTTCTGAAACTGCTGACAGAAATCCCCCCAAGTCACCTGTCCTCTCTCAGTACGTGCCTGAGTAGCTTTGACATCCCACCATAAGCATGCTCGATCCTCTAGAACGAATTCTAGAACTTCCAATTTCTGCTCTTTAGTACACTCGAAAGCTCGAAGCGCACTCTCGAGTTTAGACATCCAGCCTCTTGCCTGTTTCGGATTCTCGCCTCCCACCAAGGGTTTCGGTCCTACCTGCATGAACTTATTGATAGTGTAGCGACGTCTACCCTCATGAGGACGATACTGATCATCACGATGTCGATGATGACGATGATGATCACCTCCCTGGCCAACACTACCGTGACTCTCGTCAGCCATATCCTGAAAAGAATTGCACATTAAAATCCCAAATGCGCAATAATTACTCAAGACTAATTCTAAATCCCAAGTACTAATTCCCAAAATCTAAGCATAAGCATGCTCTGATACCAAAAATGTAGTGAACCTGCATGAAATCACCTACTAACTGACAACTAATAGCATGCATTAAACTTAATACAGCAAAATACTTAACAGAGTAAAATGTGCGAAAACATAATCCATAACTTATATATCAGCTTAGTAAAATATATCCAGGCTTAATATTGTAGTGATACAACCATATCGAAAAAAATTTAAAAGTAAACATTATACAGCTATATCGAATCCTGTTGTATAATAAACTCCTCAAGGCTCCTGCTCCCTAGTCCTACCTTGAACTACCAGCTCCGTCCATCCTGCGACCTGCCCCGTGGAATAGGGTGTCCAAGATAACAACTAGGACGTGAGCGCTAACGCCCAGTACATAAACATGAGTAAACATATGTATATAGTGCATGCAACATGATGACTGGTAAAAGGTCATCTGAAAAGTCATGCTCAGCACTGGTACCACATGAGTGCTGCCACCGCACGGATCAACCTTTGGGTGCAACCACACTCGTCTAGTACACCATAGTAGTCAGACATACATGTTCCCGTCGTCGCGGTACTCTCAGTGACAGACTATCGAGTATAGAGTTGAGCGGCTCTATAATCAGGTATAACAAGGTATAGGCTCAACGTGTATATGCACATGACATATGAGTATAGAAAGTGGTAAATCATATATCATGCCATATAATAATGCCAAATAAATACAACATATAAACATGTATACTCGCTGACAATCTCGGTCAATGTGTACGTACCTCTAGGCTAGTTCAAGTATAGTAGATCCTAGGTTTTAAGCCTATATTCAAAAGTTCACCGTATCACTACACCAGTTCTATAAGCCTTAACTAAGCTAATAAGTACTCCCAAACTTAAATAGATTCTCGGACCATACCTTCGTCCGTAGATAGCCCTTTGGAGTCGCCAGTCCCGGATGACTATAACCACATCTTGGTTATTCCAGAACCTCTATTATAACCGATAGGGCCCTCAAGTGTATAACTCACTCTATATAACTGATCGAAGAAGGAAACTCGGAATTTGTATTTGAAAATGAACTCCGGAGACCCCTATTTATAGCCAAAATTTCTTGACACGAACGTTGCGTCAGTTTCTGCATGTTTGACACTTGTCAAAACTCGTAGCTTAGTCATCAAGCCACCTCATGCCTGCCTGTATCTCAAGGAACGTTGCGTTCGTTGAGGAACGTTGCGTCCGTTGTGCCCCTCCATCGTTGCGTCCGATGGACAACGGAAGCTCCGTTCGTCAAATCATCTTTCTAGTTTATTAAGCGCCGAAATTGGTTAATTACTAACCCTTAATCATGTTTAACATATTATTACCTTAAAATGGGTTCTGGGTTACTACACAATCTCGATGGAAAATTACTGAAAAACTCTTGGCACAATATGAATATTCGATCGTCTTCTAGATTCATATCAAAAACTGAACTGAGAAACATAGACTGATAGTGAGAAGTGGTGTCTGGCCCAAACTGAAGTGACAAGCTAAACTAATAACCTAACTGAACAAAGGGAAGCAGACGAGTAAAGACTCAACTGAAGAAAGGAATTAGTCGATGTAGCATTGACTGGATTAGTCTTGGTATTGAAAAACTGGAGTCAGTCGAGACTAAAGTCAGTTGCAAGGGAAATCAGTTTGGGTATGTTCAATTGACATCTGCGCCACTGAGTGGTTAGCTGGCCAGTGATCATTCGGTCTTCCACATAGATAGTACAAGGTTTTTAGCGATTGTCAGAGTAGTGTCGGCGCACATCAAGAAGATGTCAGAGAATGTTTTAGGAGGTACGCAAGCAGTTACACGTAGGACTGGGATACCGAACCCAAATACCAACTTTTTGGGATACCGTACCAAAATTTTTTCGATATATAGACACTTTTTTGGTATATCGAATTTTTTCCGGTATCTATACGGTATGAGTATGAATTTTTCTATACAAAATTTTAGAATTTTGATATCGGTACCTGATAAGTGCAGTTTGTATGCATTAGTTTGTGATATTTTTATATATATTTCTGTGTGAATTCATATTATTTTATGTGTTTTTATGTGTTTTAGTTCATGTGTGTGTATTTCACTTCCCCGGTTAATTTTGTAGGAAATTGGATTTTTGAAGAGTAAATTACGGATCAGCCTTGATCTAAAAATCATATTTAATTTTAGAAAGATCTAAATCCGATCTTCACCGTTCAGAATGAATATCAAGATGTTTTGAAGCTTCTGTCCAAATTTCAGGTCAATCCGACGGCTAAAACTTAAGATATGAATTTTTAAAATTTGTCGCTCGGAGCAGGTTGAAAGTGGCGCTGTTGGTGAATGTCTAGCGCGATTGCTCTAGTTTGTTGCATGATTGCTCAAGTTTTTAGCGCTTCATGATAGCGCTATTGCGCAAGGTGAGAAAGGGGTTAGCGCATGTGGTTGGCGCAGCTGGGAAGAAGTTGGCGCATGGGTGTAGCACAATCGCGCAAGGCTTTTGCATTTCAGAAAATAAATAGCGCGCGCGAAGGCATTATCTCGCACGCGTGCAAAAGGAAATTCCAGAGAATTGTGAGAAGAATGCGCGCGAGCGAGCTTCTACCTCGCGCGCGCGAGAGAGAAAGTCTGGGCCACTATTTATTATAACTGCGCGCGCGCGAGGATCTCATGGCGCACGCGCGCGTGTCGTGAAGAGAGTTATTTCCGAGAATTTCTTGTTACGTAAGGAATTAATTTTTTAGGGAATTAAAATACTATAAATAGGAGTTTTCAATATTTTTGAAGGGTTTCTGACCAGATTCCAGATTTCAGAGAGGCGGCTACAAGGCTTGGGAGAGAATATTTCTCTTTTCTTTTCTTCTTCTTATTTTTATTTTTGAATTATTATTTTTAATTATTGAGTAGTTTATTTTCAATCAAGACGGCGTGATTGGGCCGAACAAATTTATGTAGAAAACTTGGATGTTTGTTTGGGATTTTTTAGAGTTGATTTTATTTTATTGATTGTCAGATTTATATTTGTCTTGTGAATAGTCTGATCAACTGTTTGCTTGCATGTTAATCAATTCCAAATCGACAGAGGAGGTTTTGATTTTGATCACTCTGATAATTAACATATTGTAAAACCGACTAGAAATAGAATTCGGTTTCAGTGTGCGGTTTAGGTGTAAACTGAATTTTCACAAATATTTAATGCATTCAAATTTGATTAGAATTACGAAAGATTAGTTCATCAATATTTGAATAGGTTTGATTGTTCTAGAAATAGACCTTTGAACAAATTAGGAGAATTCCCGTGAATTAAGATTAAATCTGAGTCCTGAATCGAAGGAATTATCTCGCACGCGCGCAAGAGGAAATTTCAGAGAATTGTGAGAAGAACGCACGCGAGCGAGCTTTTACCTCGCGCGCGCGAGAGAGGAAGTCTGGGCCGCTGTTTATTATAACTGCGCGCGCGCGAGGATCTCATGGCGCACGCGCGCGTGTCGTGAAGAGAGTTATTTTTGAGAATTTCTTGTTACATAAGGAATTAATTTTTTAGGGAATTAAAATACTATAAATAGGAGTTTTCAATATTTTTGAAGGGTTCCAGAATTTTAGAGGAGATTTCGAGAGGCGGCTACGGCACAGGCTTGGGAGATTTTTCTCTTCTCTTTTATTTTATTTTATTTGTCAATTCATGATTAAAACTTGGTTTTGAATTATGAATTGTGAGTAGTTTTTCTTTTTCGATCAAGGCCACGTGATTGGGCCAGACAATTTATGTAAAAAACTCGTTTGTTTATTTGAGATTTTTAGACTTGATTTGATTTTATTAATTATCGAATTTATATTTGTCTTACAAATTTCTTGGTCAGTTATTTATTTGCTTGTTAATCGATTCCAAGTCGACAGAGGAGGTCTCGATTTTGATCACTTCGATAATCAACATAGTGTAAAACTGACTAGAAATAGAATTCGGTTTCATTATGCGGTTTAGGTTTTTACTGAATTTTCACAGCAATTTATGCATTCAAATTTGATTAGAATTACGAAAGAGATTAGTTCATCAATATTTAAATAGGTTTGATTGTTCTAGAAATAGACCTTCGAATAAATTAGGAAAATTCCCGTAAATTAAGATTAAGTCTGATATCTTAGATCGATTGCTTGTTGCATGAATTGTCTGGTACCTATGTGTGTCCTTGATCGAACTTTTCCCAAATTTGAGTTAAATCCAATTTTTCCAGCTGTGTTTTAGTTAATTTAATTTTATTTGCAATTTTATTTATTAGTTAAAAATCTGAAATCATCCTTTTTCATTAGTCTATATTAAGTAGAAATAAATAGATTTTGGTAATCATTTTTATACAGTCCCTATGGGTTCGACACTTGGACCTTTGTCCACTATATTATTACTTGACCTGGTATGCTTGCCAGTTGAATTTATTCACACCGATTAATGCGGTCAAGTTTTTGGCGCCGTTGCCGGGGATTGTGTTGATATCAGAATTTTTATTTCGCTTGAGATTAGACTATTTTTATTTTTATTTTTAAGATTCTGAATTCCTCTATTTTCTTTGTAACTTTCAGGTGCAGGTGCTAGTAGAGATGGCGGACAACCGTACTGTTTGGGATACTATTAGGCCGCCAACTGAAGGCTATGGATCTAGCATTGTTCGCCCCACTGTTGAGGCGAACAGCTTTGAGCTTAAACTCTCCACTATTCAGATGATCCAACTTCAAGCACGGTTTGGAGGCACTTCTACTGAGGATCCTTACGCTCATCTGGAGCGATTCTTGTCGATCTGCGACACATTCAAATTCAATGGGGTAACCTCTGATGCAGTGAGACTGCGGTTATTCCCATTCTCTCTACAGTGCGAAGCCTTGGAGTGGCTCGATGATCTGCCGACTGGTTGTATTACTACTTGGACAGGTCTTGTCCAAGAATTCCTAAAGAAATACTTCCCTCCTACGAAGATGGCTAAGTTATTCTCTGATATTATATCTTTCAAGCAAAAGGAGGGAGAATCTCTACATGCGGCGTGGACCAGGTTCAAAAAGATGTTGAGGACATGTCCTCAGCATAATCTTACTCAAAGCCAGCAGACCCAGACATTCTACAACGGAATCGATCAGTCGGTTCGATCTATGCTGGATGCTGCTGTTAATGGATGCTTATTCAGGAAGACGCCAGCTGAAGCCTGGGAGATCATTGAAAATATGGCGGAGCGTAACATTGGATGGCCGGATGTAAATAAGGAAAAGAAGGCCGGAGTTCTAGAGGTCGATGCTTTAATGGCCCTGAATGCTAAGATCGACGCTCTAACACATCAAGTGGCACTCATGAAAACAGCGCCATCACAAGGGAATCTAAAAGAAGATCAGCAGTTGTTTGAAGTTGATGCTGTAAATTTTATGGGAAATCAAGGACGACAGCCGTACAACTCCTACAACAACAATTATAATCAGAACTGGCAGCCCAAGCAAGAGGAGAAGAAGCCGAGCTTCGAGGAAATAATTATGAAATATGTGGCGGGTACTGAGGCTCGCTTACAAAATTAAGAAGCTATGATGCAGAGGTTGGAAAGTCAGATGGGTCAAATTGCTTCCCAATTGTCAAATCGTCCTACTGGATCTCTACCGAGCAACACTGAGCTCAATCCCAAAAGCGTGAATGCAATTATGGTAGTGACGAGATCACAATTTGAACAGTCGGAAAAGCAGATGGACGAAGAAGAGACCATGGAGGGGCCGAAAAATGCAGAAGTTATGGAGGATGTGCGTGTTGAAAATTCCTCCAAGGCAGGTAAGAAAGGTAAGACTTCGAAATTTGAAGTTAATGAAAATGTTGATATATCTGCTTTACCTTTCCCCCTTAGAGCTAAGCAACTGTTATTTGATTCTCAATTTAAAAAGCTTCTTGAAATTTTCAAGAAACTGCATATTAACATTCCTTTTGCAGACGCTTTAGCTCAGATGCCAAGATATGCTAAATTTTTGAAGGACTTGCTGAAAAATAAGAAGAAATTAACTGATCTTACGCAAGTCACAATGAAGGAGGAGTGCTCGGCGGTGTTGCAAAAGAAGCTTCCAACAAAATTTCATGATCTAGGGAGTTTTTCTATACCCTGTCATATTGGAAGTTTGTCTTTTGATAATGTGTTGTGTGATCTAGGATCGAGTATAAATTTAATGTCATATTTTATTGCTCGAAAACTAGGTGTTGAAAATATAGAACCTGCTTCTATCTCCCTTAAATTTGCTGATGGATCTATTAAATACCTGAGGGGGATAGTGGAGAATGTCTTAGTCAAGATAGATCAATTTATTTATCATGTAGATTTTGTTATTCTTGACATGGAGGAGGATTTAGAGGTGCCTCTGATTTTAGGACGTTCTTTTCTTGCTGCTAGTAGGGCGTTGATTGATGTTGAGAGAGGAGAGTTGGTGTTGAGACTGAATGATGAACAAGTAGTTTTTACTATGTCTAAGTCGGCTACTGAGAGCCCAATTTTGAAAGCTTGTTCTGCTATTCGTTTTATTGATATGATTGATGTTGTTGGTGATGCATGTCAGCAGGTGCAGTTGTCTGCAGGAATTGGTCAAGTGCACAAATTCTTTAATGGTGTAGCATGCAAGTGCCGGACTGATTTGAGTTTTTCACAGACGGTGGATAAACCACCTTGAATTTCGCCACTCAAGAGAAGAGTATAGTCGGGCTATAGACTATAAATTTAGCGCTGACTGGGAGGCAACCCAGTGTTTTTGCTTTTGCCTTTTATTTTGTTTTCAGTTTTTGTTTTGTTTTTATTTGATTTTTTTTTCTTTCCCATGTCAGTTGGTCGTGCCTGCCGTACTCTAGAATGCTGATACCGTCCCAAAGGATTATGTCAAGAAGAAAGAGAATGAATCAAAAACCAGGGGAGTGTTATTTTTGTTTTTTTTGTGTTTTTGTTTTCCATTGCATTGTATGTTTGTTTGCATTCTGTTCATTGTTCTGAGAGTTGAGGGCAATGCTTTGGATAAGTATGGGGGGGTAGACTAGTTTATCGCAGTTGTGTGTTTGTCTTGCATCTGTCGTGTTTCGTATTTGTTTGCATATAGTGTTTTTTGTTGTTGTTTGCATTGCATGGGTAGGATGAGTCATGATAGCCAATGATGATGAAGTTATGTTGAAAAAAAAAATTTAAAAAAATGGGTTTTTTTTTTTTTTTGAAAAATTTTGCTCTTTACTGGACATGAGAAACTTTAGGTTGAACCGTGAATATTTTTAAGCACTAATGTTAGACCAGTGAATTGTAGCGAAAGATTTGATGAAGTTTCTGTCTGTTTGACCATTGCACAGCAATAGGTGGTTTGTGGATCTTGATTGTGTTCTATGAATTTTGATGAGGCTCTAGTAAGATACTTATGATCTTGGGCGCACCTAGAAAAAAAAAATTTACATACAATTCCATCCGGGCCTTGAAAGGATTAAAATCCTATAAAAGATTAAATTTAAGGCTAAGTATGCGGATTAAATGGGATTGATGCTCCATCCGGGCTATAGACGAGGGGATTACAAAGAAAAAATAGAATGATTTTTCGTATCCTAGCCAGTTATAGCTAAGTCAGCGGGTAATTATTGGGGCTAAAGCAATACCGGATGAAAAATCCGGAGGTGTGTAATTCATGATCTCAAGGGAGGTGGGTATGTCTAGAGGTTGTTGGAAGGAATGAGCACTTGAAAAGTGAAACTTAAACTGATTTGTTATAGGTCACTAAGCTGTTTTGAGATGAATTCGGTCTAAGTTGTATGAAACTGGAATGACATTTCACACACACACGTTTACGTAAAACTGAAAGTGTATTATGAAAATTTGAGAGCATGTGTAACACCCGGTATTTTAAATACGTAAATCCGCATGCATAATTAGGGTATTTAATTATTTAAATTTTAGATTTATGGGTTAAATAATTATGTGAATTATTTGTGCATGATTTAATTTATTTTTTTTAAGCATTTAACCCATAATTAGTGATTTTACGATTTTTAGTATTTTAATTGTTTTGATCGCGTAGACGGTACCGTGGACGGACGAGATGACAACGTTCTAGCCAATTTATTCCATGAGCATTTTTAGAGCCCAAAAATATTATTTTGAGTTTTATTGCCTCAAAATTTTTAGTATTTAATTTTATATAATTTTAGGAGTCCATTTTTATCCAAATTTAGTCATTTTAATGACTTTTAATTATTTTTAAAATTCCCTAAACTTGTAATTTCGGGATTTTTATATTTTTAACTTAAGTTATCAGATTTTAACTTTTATTTGGAGTTTTAAAATTCTATATTTTATATTTAAAACTTTTAATTATCCTAAAACCTATTTTAATTAAATTAAAAACCCAAAACCTAATCTACCCAAAAACCTAACCGATCACTCACACATTCAGCCGCCTCCCTCCCTACTCTTCATCATCTTCATCGTTCCTGACATCCCCAAGACTCCATAGCTCGATTTTCTTTAAGCTTCGAAGGTGTGTTCGTCGTTCGTCGTCCCGGAATCGTCCCACGCTCGTTTTCTCTTCAAACTTCGGTGCTAGGCATGTTTTTATTCTAATTTTTCGTAAAATATCAGTGAATATTATGTGTGCGTGGTGTATGCGTGATTTGTTCTTGAAAATTTTCAGAAATTTATTTGAGTTTGTTCTTGGTGCTCGATTTGATGTATTCTCCATTCATGCTCACGCTTCTTCATTCCATGGCTCGTCTAGCTGCTGTCCGAGGGTCTAGAGGGGGTGTTGGTGTGGCCTGGACTCGAATGACTCGAGTGGTTCGAGCCAAACGAGCCCAGGAGAGACGTAAAGGCGGACTGCACCTCTATGTACGCAGACTAGGGTTTCGGGTTTGAGGCTTCGAGTTGGGTCCTGTGGGGTGCATGGGCCGGGGTCAGGGGCTAGGTTCAATCCGCCCAGATGTGGGCTATGTCTGGGCGGCAGCGCTCCGGCCGGGGGCGGCCGAAGCAGGCCGGCAGCAGCCAAGGAGTGGCTGCTGCTCACGGCCGCAGCCGAGAAGGGATAGGGCGACGGGTCCTAGGGTTTTCAGTTGGGTCCGGGTCGGGTCTGTGGTCCGGGTCGGGTCATTAGGGTAGTGGGTCGGGTTAAGTTGGTCCGGGTCCGGGTTGGTGGGCCGGGCTCGAGTCTTTTTATTTTTAAAGTATTTTATGAATTAATTGGTTTTTGGGCCAATTAATTAGAAATAAAATTATTTGGACTCCCAAATAATTTTATTTGGGTTTTTAAAATTTTAATTAAGTTAGTCCATTAATTTTATGGGCTTTTGAGCCCATAAAAGTTATTGGGCCAGTCTTTGGGCTTTTGGGCCCATTGGGCCAGTTTAAGTTGTTATTGGGCCTAGAATGTTTTATGGGCTTTAAATTATTTTAATTGGGCTTAGAACAATTTTATTGGGCTTAAGTATGTTATTGGGCCAGATTTAAGTAATTGGGCTTGAGTGTTAGGGCCAGTAATCCAGTACAATCCATGAGAAATTTGCATGTGTCCTGATTATATATTTAATTATTTTTATGCATTGAAGTTATTTTAATATTTATATGTTAGTAAGAAATTAAATTAAATATATATGAAGGACACACATTTTATTTAAGTACATGCATTCATGAAATAATTTTATGCATAATTAAATGTTTAAGGTTGAGCAATAATAAAATATTTTATGTTGGAAGTTGAAGTAGTGTGACAATTTAAGGGGGATTCGTCCCCATATGTGAACTATTGAAGGGCAGTTTACTGCCAATTTAAGAGGTGATTCGTCACCGCCACGTACGTTGGTTTTCACGCTGATCAGTATTTAATGTATGATTTAAGGTTACACTACGGATACAACCATGCGATGTTAGAAATTTAACTGCTCAACAATGTTTATGTATTATGTTATTTAAGTTAATTTAAGCTATGTTTATGCCATGATATTTTTTAAGCATGCTCATTTATGTATATGTTATGTATTAGTATCAAAGTGATTTAAATTATTTTAAACCCTTGTTATGTTAGCATGTTGGGCCTCTAGGCTCACTACACTGGTATGGTACAGGTGAGTTCGTAGAGGAGGATGTAGCTCCTACCGGCGGCGAGGACATATGAGCGGACATGCAGTGACCCCGTGACCGTGACAGATGTCTGAGTCACATTGCATGTTTTAATTATGTCAGCATGTTACACTTTTTAATTATTTTTCAGTGGTTGTGGTTTTGAATATTTTAAGTGCATGCAAATTTTACATTATTTTTCTTATGCAGTATTTTTAATTAAATGTTTGACTCAGATATTTATTTTATTTAAAGAATGCAATTTTTATTTAAGTTATTTATTTATTTATTTATTTTAAATATTTTTATTCTGTGCATGTATGTATGGGCATATATGTGCATATTTTATTTAGTAAGTATATAAAAAAAAATTCGCATATTTATTTATTAATTATAGAGTTAGGGTCGTTTCAGTTGGTATCAGAGCACGGTCCTTGGAGGGGTCATTACTGCTATGCGAGCTCAGAAATTCACGCTACCGGTCTGTAATTTTTAAGTGTTTATAGCATGATTTAATTTTTAGAATTTAAGTTAGCATTAATTTTAAACAACTTAGTTATGCATGGCGATTTACGTAAAGAAATATGTGGTGGTGCAGAATGCCTCCCAGACCGATGAACAGACGTGGGGGATCTCCACCTACACCTCCACCTCCACCTTCGCAGAACCCTCTAGCAGCATTGGAGCAGGCGAATGCGAATATGATGGCAGGGATTACTGCTCTGTTAGAGCAGCAGGCTACTCGTCCTAGGTTGTCCCATGAGGAGGACGTTGCTGAGAGGTTCCAGAAGAAGGGACCCAAGGAGTTTGTTGGTACCACCGATCCTTTGGTGGCTGAGGGATGGATTCGCTCTCTGGAGTCCATCTTTGCTTATATGGGGATCACAGACACCGACAGGGTGAACTGTGCGACGTACATGCTGAGGGGTGACGCAGCGCTTTGGTGGGAGGGTGCTGCCAGGGGAGTTCACCTTCCTACACTGACATAGACAGAGTTTAGGCGTATCTTCTACGTCAAGTACTTCACAGAGGATGTGCGCAGTCGCATGATCCGGGAGTTTATGAGTCTCCATCAGGGGGACAAGACAGTGGTCGAGTACGTGAGTCAGTTCGAGAGGGGCTGTCGCTTTGTGCCTCTGATTTCAGATAGTCCACCAGAGAAGTTGAGGCAGTTTGTGGAGGGTTTGAGGGCGGATATCAAGCATGATGTTCGCATGGCAGACGTCCTTACTTATGAGTCTACAGTCAGTAGAGCCTTGCGTTCCGAGGAGAGTTGGAGAGAGATCCAGAGGGAGCAGCAGGGGAAGAGGCAGTTTCAGGCTGGGTATCAGCGACCATCTTCGCAGCCTCCTGCGAAGAAGCAGTTTACAGGGCCGGCTAAGGGCCCAAATCCGCAGCAGAGGCCGCAGCAGCAGAGGCCACAGCAACAGAGGGGCGGGGCCCCTAATGCCATAGGTTATCCTACTTGCCCGAAGTGTCAGAAGATGCATTCGGGAGCTTGTCTATTGGGAGCAGGAGTTTGCTACCACTGTAGGGAGCCAGGGCATCAGATAGCTAACTGCCCGAGGAAGAAAAACACCGCTGGTAGAGTGTTTGTGATGCAGGCCGAGGAGGTAGATCCAGACACCTCCTTGATCACCGGTATATCTTACCCCTAGCATTTTAATAATTTTCCTTTGGTTAAAATTTCGTCTTTATTTTGGAATTGTTGTTATTTGGGTATTTAACTGCATGTTAGAATAGGAAGCATGTTTTACTTGTGATTAGAATTAAGAACTAGTAGTGTCTCGTTGGGGAAAATTTGGTAGTGGTATGAAATTGTTGGGAATTTTCTGCGTGCAGGGAGAATTCTAGTTGGAGGCAACTCCACGTTTGCGTTGCTAGATTCAGGGGCTACGCATTCGTTTATCTCCCTGGAGTTTATCAGGCGGGTAGACATCACACCTGAGAGTATTGACAGTGGGTATGATGTTACTATGCCATCAAGGCAGATTATTTCTACCTCGAAGGTTATTCGAGGACTGGAGTTGGAGCTGCAGGGACACTCCATTCGAGCAGATGTGGTGGTTTTGCCATTGAGTGGATTCGATTTGATTTTGGGTATGGACTGGTTGACAGTCAATGGAGCTTCGATTGATTTTCGTTGGAGATCAGTGTCAGTGAGACCTACAGTAGGCGACCCGTTCACTTTTCATGCATCTCAGAGCAGTGATTTTCCTCGGGTGATATCTCTTATTCAGGCGAGGAAGTTGTTGAGACGGGGTTGCCAGGGGTTTCTAGCGAGTATCGTCACAACCTCAGAGCCATCTAGCAGATCATTATCAGAGATAGAGGTGGTTCGTGACTTTCCGGATGTCTTTCCGGAGGATGTTGCAGGAATTCCACCAGTGAGAGATGTGGAGTTCAACATCGACTTGGTGCCAGACACCGTGCCTATCTCTAAGGCACCGTACAGACTTGCTCCTACCGAGATGAAAGATTTGAAGGAGCAGATTTAGGAGCTATTAGAGAAAGGCTTTGTTCGTCATAGCTTTTCTCCATGGGGAGCTCCGGTGTTATTTGTGAAGAATAAGGATGGCAGTATGAGATTGTGCATCGATTACCGAGAGCTCAACAGGGTCACAGTGAAGAACAAGTATCCACTGCCGAGGATAGAGGATTTATTTGACCAGTTGCAGGGAGCTTCAGTGTTCTCCAAGATCGACCTGCGATCTGGTTATCATCAGTTGTGTGTTAGAGATGCAGATGTGTCCAAGACTGCTTTCAGGACACGATATGGGCATTACGAGTTCTTAGTGATGCCATTTGGGATGACCAATGCTCCAGCGGTTTTCATGGATCTCATGAACCGAGTCTTTCAGCCGTATTTAAATCAGTTCATCATAGTTTTTATTGATGATATCTTGATCTATTCTAGGAGCATCGAGGAGCATAGACAGAATCTTCAGACAGCGTTGCAGACTTTGAGGGAGCATCGTTTGTATGCCAAGTTCAGCAAGTGCGAGTTTTGGCTTGAGCAGGTGGCATTTCTTGGCCACATTATTTCGAGAGATGGGATTGCAGTTGATCAGTCGAAAGTTGAGGCAGTACAGAATTGGGGTATTCCGAAGAATGCTTCGGAGATTCGCAGTTTCTTGGGTTTGGCAGGATATTATAGGAAGTTCATCAAGGGTTTTTTCTCTATTGCAGTACCCTTGACTTCCTTGACCAAGAAGAATGCGAAGTTTATCTGGAGTTCAGACTGTCAGAGGAGCTTCGATCAGCTGAAGGAAGCACTCACTACTGCACCAGTGTTAGCGGTGACAGTACCACACGAGGAGTTAGTGGTGTACACCGATGCGTCTAAGCTGGGTTTAGGCGCAGTACTTATGCAGTGTGGCTAGGTTATTGCGTATGAGTCGAGGCAGCTGAAGGTTCATGAGCAGAATTACCCAACGCATGACTTGGAGTTAGCAGTAGTGGTTTTTGCTTTGAAAATCTGGAGGCACTATCTGTATGGAGAGAAGTGCAAGATTTTCACAGACCACAAGAGTCTCAAGTACTTCTTCACACAGAAGGATTTGAACATGAGACAGCGCCGATGGTTGGAGTTGGTGAAAGATTATGACTGTGACATTAGCTACCATCCGGGTAAAGCTAATGTAGTAGCAGATGCTTTGAGTCGGAAGTCGTCAGTGGTCTCATGTTTGACTGTACAGTTACCACTACAGAGCGAGATTTAGAGATTTGACTTGGAGTGTTATCTGAGTGGTCATGCACCGAGCTTGTCAGTGTTGACGGTGCAGCCAGTTCTGCGAGATCGGATTAGGGATGGACAGTCTACTGATGAGGAGTTGCAGCGATGGAGACAGAGAGATGAGGCTAGGGGTAACCTCTTGTATACAGTGGTGGATGGTATCGTTCAGTACCATGGTAGGATGTGGGTACCGAACGTCGATCAGTTGAGAGCTGAGATTTTAGCAGAGGCTCACACATCTCCGTACTCCATTCACCCCGGAAGTACGAAGATGTACAAAGATTTGCAGCTATTGTATTGGTGGCCCGGGATGAAGAGTGACATCGGGAGAGTGGTGTCAGAGTGCTTGACTTGTCAGCAAGTCAAGGCAGAGCATCAGCGTCCAGCAGGACTTCTTAGAACTCTTCCTATTCCGGAATGGAAATGGGAGAATATTATGATGGACTTTGTGGTTGGCTTACCGAGGAGTGCCAGAGGTTGCACAGCGATTTGGGTGATCGTGGATAGACTCACCAAGTCAGCTCATTTCTTGCCGGTGAGGACTACTTATTCTTTGACACAGTATGCAGAGCTTTACATCAGAGAGATTGTTAGACTGCATGGCATACCAGTGTCTATTGTGTCAGACAGAGATCCGAGATTCACATCTGCGTTTTGGAAGAGTCTGCACACGGCTTTGGGGACTAGGCTTTTGTTCAGCACAACATTCCATCCCCAGACAGATGGTCAGTCGGAGAGGGTGATCCAGGTTCTCGAGGATCTTCTGAGAGCTTGTGTCATTGATTTTCGGGGCTCTTGGGAGACTAGACTGCCATTAGTGGAGTTTACCTATAACAACAGTTTTCAGTCGTCTATAGGTATGGCTCCTTATGCAGCATTGTACGGGAGGAGATGCAGATCTCCTGTGCATTGGGATGAGGTTGGTGAGCGGATTCTACTGGGTCCTGAGATTGTGCAGCAGACAGCTGACATTGTGACTCAGATTCGGGATCGGATGAGGACTGCTCAGAGTCGGCAGAAGAGTTATGCAGATGCCAGACGACGAGATTTGGAGTTCGCTGTAGGTGATCACGTATTCCTGAAGGTGTCACCGATGAAGGGAGTAGTGCGCTTTGGCCGGAGAGGCAAGCTTAATCCGAGGTATATAGGGCCATTCGAGATCTTGGAGAGAGTTGGCACGTTGGCCTACCGTTTAGCTCTACCACCGGGGCTAGCGGCAGTGCACAACGTTTTCCATGTATCCATGCTTCGGAGATATGTCTCTAACCCGTCGCATGTGTTGGATTTCGAGCCCTTGCAGTTGCCACCAGATCTAGTGTATGAGGAGAGGCCAGTGCGGATCTTGGCAAGGGAGGAGCGGAGGCTTAGGACGCGGGCCATACCGATGGTCAGAGTCCAGTGGCTGAATCACTCAGAGGAGAAAGCTACTTGGGAGACCGAGGCAGACATGAGGACTCGCTACCCGGAGTTGTTCGGGTAAGTACTTTAAATTTCGAGGACGAAATTCAATTTAAGGGGGGGGAGAATTGTAACACCCGGTATTTTAAATACGTAAATCCGCATGCATAATTAGGGTATTTAATTATTTAAATTTTAGATTTATGGGCTAAATAATTATGTGAATAATTTGTGCATGATTTAATTTATTTTTTTTTTAAGCATTTAACCCATAATTAGTGATTTTACGATTTTTAGTATTTTAATTGTTTTGATCGCGTAGACGGGACCGTGGACGGACGAGATGACAACTTTCTAGCCAATTTATTCCATGAGCATTTTTAGAGCCCAAAAATATTATTTTGAGTTTTATTGCCTCAAAATTTTTAGTATTTAATTTTATATAATTTTAGGAGTCCATTTTTATCCAAATTTAGTCATTTTAATGACTTTTAATTATTTTTAAAATTCCCTAAACTTGTAATTTCGGGATTTTTATATTTTTAACTTAAGTTATCAGATTTTAACTTTTATTTGGAGTTTTAAAATTCTATATTTTATATTTAAAACTTTTAATTATCCTAAAACCTATTTTAATTAAATTAAAAACCCAAAACCTAATCTACACAAAAACCTAACCGATCACTCACACATTCAGCCGCCTCCCTCCCTACTCTTCATCATCTTCATCGTTCCAGACATCCCCAAGACTCCATAGCTCGATTTTCTTTAAGCTTCGAAGGTGTGTTCGTCGTTCGTCGTCCCGGAATCGTCCCACGCTCGTTTTTCTCTTCAAACTTCGGTGCTAGGCATGTTTTTATTCTACTTTTTCGTACAATATCAGTGAATATTATGTGTGCGTGGTGTATGCGTGATTTGTTCTTGAAAATTTTCAGAAATTTATTTGAGTTTGTTCTTGGTGCTCGATTTGATGTATTCTCCATTCATGCTCACGCTTCTTCATTCCATGGCTCGTCTAGCTGCTGGCCGAGGGTCTAGAGGGGGTGTTGGTGTGGCCTGGACTCGAATGGCTTGAGTGGTTCGAGCCAAACGAGCCCAGGAGAGACGTAAAGGCGGACTGCACCTCTATGTGCGCAGACTAGGGTTTCGGGTTTGAGGCTTCGAGTTGGGTCCTGTGGGGTGCATGGGCCGGGGTCAGGGGCTAGGTTCAATCCGCCCAGACGTGGGCTACGTCTGGGCGGCGGCGCTCCGGCCAGGGGCGGCCGGAGCAGGCCGGCAGCAGCCAAGGAGTGGCTGCTGCTCATGGCCGCAGCCGAGAAGGGATAGGGCGACGGGTCCTAGGGTTTTCAGTTGGGTTCGGGTCGGGTCATTAGGGTAGTGGGTCGGGTTAAGTTGGTCCGGGTCCGGGTTGGTGGGTCGGGCTCGAGTCTTTTTATTTTTAAAGTATTTTATGAATTAATTGGTTTTTGGGCCAATTAATTAGAAATAAAATTATTTGGACTCCCAAATAATTTTATTTGGGTTTTTAAAATTTTAATTAAGTTAGTTCATTAATTTTATGGGCTTTTGAGCCCATAAAAGTTATTGGGCCAGTCTTTGGGCTTTTGGGCCCATTGGGCCAGTTTAAGTTGTTATTGGGTCTAGAATGTTTTATGGGCTTTAAATTATTTTAATTGGGCTTAGAACAATTTTATTGGGCTTAAGTATGTTATTGGGCCAGATTTAAGTAATTGAGCTTGAGTGTTAGGGCCAGTAATCCAGTACAATCCATGAGAAATTTGCATGTGTCCTGATTATATATTTAATTATTTTTATGCATTGAAGTTATTTTAATATTTATATGTTAGTAAGAAATTAAATTAAATATATATGAAGGACACACATTTTATTTAAGTACATGCATTCATGAAATAATTTTATGCATAATTAAATGTTTAAGGTTGAGCAATAATAAAATATTTTATGTTGGAAGTTGAAGTAGTGTGACAATTTAAGGGGAATTCGTCCCCATATGTGAACTATTGAAGGGCAGTTTACTGCCAATTTAAGAGGTGATTCGTCACCGCCACGTACGTTGGTTTCCACGCTGATCAATATTTAATGTATGATTTAAGGTTACACTACGGATACAACCATGCGATGTTAGAAATTTAACTGCTCAACAATGTTTATGTATTATGTTATTTAATTTAATTTAAGCTATGTTTATGCCATGATATTTTTTAAGCATGCTCATTCATGTATATGTTATGTATTAGTATCAAAGTGATTTAAATTATTTTAAACCCTTGTTATGTTAGCATGTTGGGCCTCTAGGCTCACTACACTGGTATGGTGCAGGTGAGTTCGTAGAGGAGGATGTAGCTCCATCGACGACGAGGACATATGAGCGGACATGCAGTGACCCCGTGACCGTGATAGATGTCTGAGTCACATTGCATGTTTTAATTATGTCAGCATGTTACATTTTTTAATTATTTTTCAGTGGTTGTGGTTTTGAATATTTTAAGTGCATGCAAATTTTACATTATTTTTCTTATGCAGTATTTTTAATTAAATGTTTGACTCAGATATTTATTTTATTTAAAGAATGAAATTTTTATTTAAGTTATTTATTTATTTATTTATTTTAAATCTTTTTATTCTGTGCATGTATGTATGGGCATATATGTGCATATTTTATTTAGTAAGTATATATAAAAAAAAAAATTTCCGCATATTTATTTATTAATTATAGAGTTAGGGTCGTTTCAGCATGTCTGTGATTTTTGTTGGTAATTGAACCTCTCAGAGGCTATGCACATTCATGACTTGTCCTTACTTATGCTTTTGTTTGCATTTTATTTTTGCATGTCTTGCTCGAGGGTGAGCAAGAGTTAAGTATGAGAGTGTTGATAAGTGCAGTTTGTATGCATTAGTTTGTGATATTTTTATATATATTTCTGTGTGCATTCATATTATTTTTATGTGTTTTTATGTGTTTTAGTTCATGTGTGTATTTCACTTCCCCGGTTAATTTTGTAGGAAATTGGATTTTTGAAGAGTAAATTACGGATCAGCCTTGATATAAAAATCATATTTAATTTTAGAAAGATCCAAATCCGATCTTCACTGTTCAGAATGAAGATCAAGATGTTTTGAAGCTGCTGTCCAAATTTCAGGTCAATCCGACGGCTAGAACTTAAGATATGAATTTTTCAAATTTGTCGCTTAGAGCAGGTTGAAAGTGGCGCTGTTGGTGAATGTCTAGCGCGATTGCTCTAGTTTGTTGCGCGATTGCTCAAGTTTTTAGCGCTTCATGATAGAGCTATTGCGCAAGGTGAGAAAGGGGTTAGCGCATGTGGTTGGCGCAGCTGGGAAGAAGTTGGTGCATGGGTGTAGCGCAATCGCGCAAGGCTTTTGCATTTCAGAAAATAAATAGCGCGCGCGCGCGAAGGCATTATCTCGCACGCGCGCAAGAGGAAATTCCAGAGAATTGTGAGAAGAACGCGCGCGAGCGAGCTTCTACCTCGCGCGCACGAGAAAGGAAGTCTGGGCCGCTGTTTATTATAACTGCGCGCGCTCGAGGATCTCATGGCGCACGCGCGCGTGTCGTGAAGAGAGTTATTTCCGAGAATTTCTTGTTACGTAAGGAATTAATTTTTTAGGGAATTAAAATACTATAAATAGGAGTTTTCAATATTTTTGAAGGGTTCCAGAATTTTAGAGGAGATTTCGAGAGGCGGCTACGGCACAGGCTTGGGAGATTTTTCTCTTCTCTTTTATTTTATTTTATTTGTCAATTCATGATTAAAACTTGGTTTTGAATTATGAATTGTGAGTAGTTTTTCTTTTTCGATCAAGGCCACGTGATTGGGCCAGACAATTTATGTAGAAAACTCGTTTGTTTATTTGAGATTTTTAGACTTGATTTGATTTTATTAATTATCGAATTTATATTTGTCTTACAAATTTCTTGGCCAGTTATTTGTTTATTTGTTAATCGATTCCAAGTCGACAGAGGAGGTCTCGATTTTGATCACTTCGATAATCAACATAGTGTAAAACTGACTAGAAATAGAATTCGGTTTCATTATGCGGTTTAGGTTTTTACTGAATTTTCACAGCAATTTATGCATTCAAATTTGATTAGAATTACGAAAGATTAGTTCATCAATATTTGAATAGGTTTGATTATTCTAGAAATAGACCTTCGAATAAATTAGAAAAATTCCCGTAAATTAAGATTAAGTCTGATATCTTAGATCGATTGCTTGTTGCATGAATTTTCTGGTATCTATGTGTGTCCTTGATCGAACTTTTCTCAAATTTGAGTTAAATCCAATTTTTCCAGCTGTGTTTTAGTTAATTTAATTTTATTTGCAATTTTATTTATTAGTTACAAATCCGAAATCATCATTTTTCATTAGTCTAGATTAAGTAGAAATAAATAGATTTTGGTAATCATTTTTATACAGTCCTTGTGGGTTCGACACTTGGACCTTTGTCCACTATATTATTACTTGACCTGGTACGCTTTCCAGTTGAATTTATTCACACCGATTAATGCGGTCAGTACCGGTATGAATTTTTTTTATACCAATATTTTTGATACGGTATACCAAAAACCCACATCTAGTTACACGTTAACATCAGTCTATTTCATAAATATTTCAGTCAGCTACGAACACAAGGGAATACTGTTGAGAAAAGAGAGTTCAGTTTACCAAGTTAGCAAGTGAATTCGAGAGCGGTTTAAACACGAACGACTGCGAGGGAAATCAAAGATTTGATTTCAGTTGTGTTTTGTGTTGAGTTCTTGAATGTGTTACTTACAGTGTACTTATAATACTCAAGTCTCTCAATAAAATTTGCTCCACCCATGGACGTAGGCTAATTTTGGGCTGAACCACGTAAATCTTGTGTTCTTTATTTTTAGTTCTTATCGTTTAAGTTTCATGTGATTAATCGAAAACTAATCATTTCAATTTTTTACGATGATTTTTCAATTCTTCATTGAATACTTGTCTAGTTGTCTTGGATTATTGTGGAAACACAACAATTTTAACCACGTGATTATTGTTGACCCAGATCTCCATCTTTCGATAAAAAAAACTTAAAATGCATACAGAGGCATATACGAGTTGGTAAGACCTGAGGTGACGTGAGAAAAAATTCTCCAGCGTTGCAGGTTAGATCCTCGTGTGGAGCATAATTACTGCTGAAATATTGAGGGAGTATGCTCTGAGGGTTGACCATGTTGCTCCTTTCCTCAGGTCCCTGCCGCTCGTGCACATGCCTCGATTTAACCTCCACATGAGCCAATGAGCCTCTGACTCATGTGGGATGAGGTCTCCTTCGGAGTTAACCCTTTTAGATAAAAAAAAAAACTTAAAATTTTAAACTTTCTTTTACCTTTTCCAAATTTAATTTCTAATATTTTGTATATAAGAATACGGTAAGGCACAATCCACGTCGCCAGAATTTTTTTTTTTTTTTTCTTTTATAAAAAAAATCAAGATTAAAAAAATGCCTTTGTGAAATTGGCACATTCGAATGTCAAAAGACGAATAGAAAAACATACATAGCATATATGTCGTTGTCAATCAATATAATAATAATTATTATAAATTTTAATTTGATTTGGGAATGTTAAAATTTATATAGACATGGATAAAATTATATTTGTTTGCTCACAAAATCAATAAATTTAAATCTACACAATATTATAATCAAATATAAATTATGTAATTAACCATTCTAAAAATCCGTAGCCGATAGACGATCTGTCACTCGCCACCAACCACCTAACACTTAAGCCCATTTTTTTTAAGCCTTCAAATCCAAAATATTATTGGTTATCTTCATATTTCTCTAATATTTTTTCTGTACTCAAATCAAAATATACGATATCTTCTTCCTCTACCTTCGATACAAATTCTTATAAGTTATAACAAGTTCGGTCACATAAAGGAGAAAATGTGACATGTAAATGATTTATAAAATCTATATATATTTATTTCCCTAGGCGGTCTATGGTAAAATTTGAATCGTCTAGGTCGCCTCTTATGCTGTTAATTAGCACGATAACACTTAAAGACATGTTTGTACAAAAAACGAAGCGGTGATTAACTTATTGTTTAAAAAACGCCTAGACGATTTAAGGTGGCGTCAACGCTTCTGACCGAACCAAATTGTTAATTTTTTTTGACGGGAACCAAATTGTTAATTTTAAAAATTGTAAAACCAATAATAAACATATTATTATTAGTTATAAAAAGTTAGAAACACTCTATCAACATTAATAAATCATTCCATACACATGAATAAAGAACTCAACATTTTATCATATGAACCACGAGATCGATCCCAATGTTGAAAATTGTTCGCTCGAATCCCACAATCAATTCGTGCGGGTAGATAATACAATGAATTCGAGCACCAACCAATGATTCGAATAGTTAAATCTCAATAAAGTTATACTGAATTGTACGTTGACAGAAGTCAAGTTGGTAAATTGGAGATCCATTCGTTCGTTCATCGAAGAATTTTGTCAAATGCAATCGACGGAAGGATTGGTGCCCATAACGAGGGCATTTCTTGCTTCATACTACGATAAGTATCCGTTTACCCCGCTTTCCGACGATATTGTTCGCCTCTCCGATCAGATTCATGCTGCCGCCACTGATCTGCTAAATGACTCCTCACCTACCCCAGGTTTTCATTCGGATGCGCTAAAATTGTGTAATTGATGTTTTCTCTATTACATTTTTGTTTGATATGATATGATTCGCGAGAAGTTTGATTTTTGATCGTTTTCCAATTTCCAATTTCTCAAATGTGAATATTCGCAACGACCCTTTTTGTCAGCGAGCAATTAAACGCGGAAAAGTTTGATAATCTTGATCAATTTACAGGGACGATCCAAGAAATCGTTTTGGATTACATAATGCATGTTAATACTTAGTTGTGTGAATGAATTTCTGTTCTCAACTCTTTGGTTTTCTCATAGATGACCACTGGTTCATGATCTTTTTTTTTTCTAGTTTGGTTGTTGGTATTCACGGATTCAACCTTATTATTTCAACAACAATTTTTGTGTCAGGAGAAAGTTTATTGGTGCAAGAAGCTGAGCGCCAGCCTCCACATAAAATTGATGAGAATATGTGGAAAAACAGGGAACAGATTGAAGAGATCCTTTCCTTGTTGGATGTCTCTCGTTGGCCCACTTCGGTGAGATATACAGCTCCGTCACATTTGATTTATTTGATTTTTGTCAACATTAGAAAATTCATAACCAGTCGGTTGCATTCATGTATTGCACGCAGCTTCGTCAAGATTCTTTAGTTGAAGATGTTGAACTCGCTGCTGTTGTTACGAGACTTCAAGAGAAATTCAAGTCTGCACTGAAGACATTGGAAAATTTTCAGGCTAGAAATTCTGAGTTTGTATTCAACACTGGTAGTATTTTGTCCTTTTCTGAATCTCAACGGAGATATTGTACAGTCGTATTCAGCAACTTTAATAAAATTACTTTTAGCAAACTTATGAAACTCATCAATTCCTTGACCCATTAATTTTCTTCATCCCGAGTAATCATCTTGAAAGAGGTCATGTTCATCTTCAAAGGATGTTGAGTATTCTATTGAAAGTTTTATAATTTGTTCGATCAAGCAGTGTGGATGACTGCCTTCGTTTTTAGAAACATTCAATATGGGTAATGAAAATTGTTCTTCACATACATTTGCAGCTTTCGAATTACTGCACATTTTGCATCGTGCTTTTTTTAAAAAAAAAATTTTGAATTTTTTAAAAATTTATGGTAGAGACAAATAGTCATTAAGATTTAGGATGACTTTTTTTTTTTCCTTTGTTTTTTTTAATATTGATAAACTAGGGGTGCATACATGAGCCGTCACTGAAAATTTTTCTGTACATACATTTGCAGTTATGACATATTTGCCTCAAGATTTCCGAGGCACTATAATTAGGCAGCAAAGAGAGCGCTCCGAGAGGAATAAACAGGCAGAAGTTGATGCTTTAGTTAACTCTGGTGGAAGCATACATGATCGATATGACTTGCTGTGGAGACAACAGATGGAACGGTAATATACTAATATTTCTACTTTCTAACTCCCAAAGAAACTGATTTTCATTAGACCATTTTTTTTTTCCAGAAGGAGACAGTTAGCTCAGCTTGGCTCTGCAACTGGTGTCTATAAAACACTAGTGAAGTACTTGGTAGGAGTGCCTCAGGTTTGTTTTATTCACATGATTGTAATCTCTTGGTACATATTTTTTTGGTTTGTGTCCAGTCCTTTTGTTTCAGAAGTTCTTATTTGTGCATTGCCATTTTCAAATCGCAAGCCAGCTTGTGCTGTCTTCACTAATTAGTTGGCCTTAAATTTGTCAGCTTTTCTTTCAGATAGGCAATCACCCAAATTGGCTCGTGCCCTGTATTAGTTCATGAGATACCAATTGCTCCACTACCATACAAATCGTCAGCCACTTCGTGGCTTTTATTTTTGCACCATTACTTCAATGCTGACTTGTAATGACACGTGAATGTCTCTCATCAATCTGTTATTTAGACTTTAGAGCTTTCTCAACAATTAATCTTACTTATGTATGTGTTGCAGGTTCTGCTGGATTTTGTTAAGCAAATAAATGATGATCAAGGGTATATACTTTATTTGCCTTTTATATCAAAATTTTATGCATAAAGAACTTCTAATTGAGGTTGAGCCAATGGAAACTAATTTTGTAAAAACACTTTTTATCCCCAGACCCATGGAAGAGCAGCGACAACGATATGGACCACCTCTATACAGCCTTACAAGATTGGTTCATAACATTCGACTATTTCTTGCCCTACTGTGGGGGCATCTTGAAGATAGAAAACTGTGAGGCGTGTTATTATTCATGTACCTGGCTGTTTTTTGGACGTGCATGACAAATGCTTATTTGCTGCCTCTTCATGTAACTTTTATATTTTTTTCAGGCAGAAACACCAGATAACTATTCTGATAGAAGCAACTGACGCTTACACTTCGGAAATCAGCAGATTTATCGAATTTATTGGGTACCTTTTTTTTTTTTTTTTTTTT